>NC_052144.2:38827195-39033282 GCF_016086655.4 Lepeophtheirus salmonis | reverse complement strand
AATCTTTAACAAATTTCAGCTATTGCTGTATTTACTTCTGATGGTGAAGAATGCAAGAAATACAACACCTACATGGCTTAATTGAAAAAGGTGGTCTTTCCTTGGGCTCTGAGATCAAATGGAGACTACTAGATTCAGCAGCAAGATAGTACCAGTGGACATACCTATAGAACAACGCAATTGGTCAGTCATCCTTGCAGAAGAAAAAGCTGCTTGTTGAATAAGTAATAATATAGGACCATGGACAAGTCCAGTCCCACTCGTCGGGCTTTAAAGTAGGTAAAATGCATCCCTTCTGATGTGATTGAGGAGTTTTTCGCTTTTTTTATCATTCCGTCATCTGTATTTATATAAAATGGAGTTTGTATGACCTTTATGCATGCCTACACCGTTGAACCTAGGAGGCTGATATTTTGAACCTGGTCAGACCAAGATAGGAGTAATATAACGAGGGTTAATTCCATACCCAACACACGAAAATTTGTTTTTGGAGCTCAAGAAGAGACTTGAGGGGAGGTTGAATTATGAATCAAAAAGTGACTAGCGTATCAAACAAATACTTGACTAACAGCAAGACTTTCTAAATTTATTGAAAATCAAAAAATTTATGGTCAAAATAAGAAAGCAGTATTCAAATTGTATTTTCAATTTTCAGAACATTTTATTAGGTTCCTTTTTGTAATTCCAAAAAAGGAACCAGTTATCGATGGTTATTTTTTCGAAGGGATGCTATCAGATATACCATTCAAGACACAGCAACAAATAAGTACTATTTTCCATACATCTAGAGCAAAATTTTAACAAACAAAAAAAAAAAACCTTTCAAAATTCTGCTACAAATTGGAACAAGTCATTGTTTGTTTAGTTATAGAAAGATATGAATCCATAAAGTTGTGGTTCGTTGTTGAAATTTCTGAGATATATACATATATTTACATATATATTTTGGAATGTATCGTTTTAAGCAAAGGTGACTTTTATTCACCTTTCCCGGATCTTCAGATTAGATTAAAATAATATCGAAGTACATTACATTCATATACAATTTCAATAAAAAAATAGCATTATAAAAGTTAATTGTGGGATCGTGCACTCCATCCTTCAACTTCAAGGACCAAGATCTAGATCAATAATGTCTTACTGCTATTAGTATTACTATTATTAAAGAAACTCCTATTAAAAATCATTATATGAAAGAACGAATCTATGTATGTATTTCATTACTGCCCCAGGGTTTTGAATACGATAACGTAGATGAAAATAAGAATAGGTTTTATACATAAGTCATAAGGATGTAGGTGAAACATTGGTACAAGGAGTTATAATACTATGCGTGATTGGAGCATCTGCTCCAATCACGCAACTTGTTGTGCTCAAAATTCATCTTTTCATTAATGAGAAAATCCTGATGATAAACTAATATCCGTTTTGCACAATTATTCAACTATAACAATTGTCCTTGTAGTCATACTATATCAACATTAGTGTTGTCCAGTATACTGGTACAATACAGGGTCCTTCAGGTAAATCTGGACCATCTTTAACTACATCTTGAACAATAACGAAACCATTGAACAAGGTAATTTCAATTTTAAAGTGAGAGGTTGAGCATTAGCTCCAAGTTAGCTGCGCAATTTTTAATTAAAAACAAGTATTACAATAGAGGAGACGCAAAGAAATACCATCATCGAATTGGCATACGTTGGGTACAGGCCAGCGTACATCAAGAAGCTGCTCAGGTATCCAAAGAGCTCAGTCTGCGACGTCTAGAGCCGCTGAAGTGAGGAGGAAGCATATAGTAGAAATACCCACAAGTCCAAGAGTGATAATAAACGGACTCTCATATTTCTCGTAGGCCTGAAACGATCTGTAAAGGGATCTCCTGGACCTCAAATTAACGTTCTTGCCAAAAAGTGCTGAGTAAGCCTTGCAACAGTCTCCAGGACCATAAACACTTGCCTGAGGATGAAGTTATACCGCTTCTACACATATCCTTACGGACAAAATGACTGCCACCCGGGCTACCCACAGAAGAAAATTGCTGAACGATTTGAAGTCTCGTGGTAACCGAATCATCTTTTATAAGATAAGAGGATAAGAAACAATGGACTGTCGAGAGATCCTACAACATCCAGAATTACAAGGGGTTGGCCACAGGCCCCCACGTCTTTAAAACTAAGTTTCCGACCAGCATCATAACCCTTGGGGTCATTGGAAGCAACGGCAGTGTCACCCCCCACCTTCTTTGAGGCAAAAGAGAGGGTTTTGAAAATTAGATTGGGCCTTTTCAACTTTTCCAAATCAATAAAAATGGCCTTTCTTCATGGTTCTAGGATGTTTTGCACCAGGAAAATCCTTCCTGTAAATTTTCGCCCGGGAACTTTTACCCTCATATATATGTATAGTTTACAAAAATATATTTTCTCACATATGATTTAAGGTTTAAAATGGTTCTCTCTCCACTTAAGTAATTTGTAATGTATTTTTGCATTTATTCTCGAAAGAACTTCTTGCTATTCGAAAGTAGGCAATTTGATGAGGATCGTATATTCTATTTTTGGATCAGAAAGTGGGATCCTCTACCTTGTTAATTACAAGCATTTAGAATAATTACAATTAGTGTCGTTTTAGGACAGACATGTATACCTCGTTGTTTCGGGTTACATACATATAAATTGCAGGAGACATATTGCCGCCTCCTCCTAGCATTGAAGGGACTAAATGAAGCTCTGAAACTGAAATGGTTGATTTAGAGAAGGACCTGTTGAATTCATTTGGCAAATTTATCCATCTAAATAAATGAACTACAATGGACTTCAAGTGAAGGAGGAAAAATTTTATGTCCAAAAAATAAGCACGAAGATACATTTAAGCTACAAAAACTTCTCATTGCAAAAATTCCTGGGGCGAAAATTCCTTGGGCGAATCTTCCGGTCGCTTTTCTTTATAAATAACTCGTTTTATATTCAATGACTTTTTGGATCCCTTTCCAAAAGTTTGTGGATATTTAGTTTATGACTTTTATTTTCTGTAATATTTCTATCTTTTTTTAAAAAGTAACAACAAAATTAATCAAAAATTCCGAGCGGCATCCTATTTATTCAGACTTTGATACTCTATTGGGTTTACACCTATCACTACGACCCTGTTATGACGCATTTAAATATAATTAGAGTAGGTATTTACGGTTCTATTAAGTTATAAAAATTGGGCCATCAACGACGTAATCCTTCAAATTTCTACCACCCTTTTGTCTCCTATCCAAAAAAGAATGGTTTTTTTTAAATTGTGATTAAATTTATGAGCTAGCAACTACCCCAAACAAAAGTCCTGCGGACACCTCTATAAGTGCAATTTATTTGATAAAGTTTTATAAAATATGCCCTGCCAATATACTAAAGAAAAGAAATAAGAAAAATTACATGGTAACCTTGCCAATTTGAAATAATATTTGTAAGGAGGTAGCTTAGTTGTCATGATGTTTTATTGGAATATCCATTAAAGACAATTACTCCGATGTCGATTCTCAATTCTACTCTGTGTCCAACAAGGACTTATACTAATAAGTACCTAATAAAGTCTCATTGTTACCTTCCATCTATCATGAGCACATCACGCACTTGTGATTACTTTTTTCTTATATTTTCTCCCTTCAAGACTTTAAGAAACAGTTTTGTAAAATAAAAACACTGTTTAGGTCTCAACTACAAAAAGTATTGAGCTTGTTTTAAGTCATATTTTCTACAACGACATTTTTCTTTGGTATTATTAATCGAAGAAGTATCGAAAATTACCGAAATACTAAGACTCATTTGGGTACCCGAATCAGGAAAAATATTGGAGTCGTGACAACATTTATCAATATCACGTAGTATTTTAATCAATTCTTTCATTAAAATGTTAAAAAATTGATTATAATGAACATTTAGAGTTCATTAATTACATTATTAATGAAAGACTAATGGAGGATATTATTTGAATGAAACTGATGATAACAATATAATCTTATACAAACACGAACTGAAGTTGATTCTTTATTTTTGAAGGGCAAATTCTTTATTTCGAATAATGACTTTAATCTTTTTTCTAGCCTTTACTTTTGAAAACCCTTTAACAATTATCTACTTATACTTTGAGCTATAAATATGCTGTGAGTCCATGATTTTTGGATCAATAATAATTTAGAATTAATACTTTAAATATTACCCCAAAATGCAAATAATTTGCGAGTGCTATAACTTTTTTTCCCATAAAGCCTAGTTGAAAAATTATGTCCTCATCGTTTTTCTCACACCCTTAGCTGTAATAAAGGTCTTTTGTTTTATTTGGCTATTAAATATCAATGTATATTTACGTCAAAACGTTTATCGGATCCTGAAAAACGATCTCCTGAGTATCTGAATACCCCACAAATTGATGAAGAAGAACAAGATAGATAGAGAGAAGTGATGCAAAGAACTCATTAAGAGGCGTCCGAAGAGTTAAACAACCCCTTGATACTCCTGATCCGAGCCTAAACGACCGTTTCCTGCTTAGCAAGATCAAACATCTATTCTGAGAGTACGATTTTGACAGAACAGAAAGGGTTCTGTCTGCCGTGCAGCGGGCGATGAAGAAAATAAGATTCAGTTAATTATACAGAAGATGAGCTCTTGGACCAATTGAAAACATTACAAGACCGCGGCCACGACGTCATAGCGATCCAGGTCGACTATGTCATATGATTGTAGAGACATTTTAATGTTTTTATGGCACATTCAAATTATTTATGAATAAATCTAATATATTGTGACGGTAATATATGACAACTGCGATAATATATTATCAGTAGATGTACAGGGTGAGGACTGAAAAATTGGAAAATTTTAAATCCGTTTTCTCTTATACATATTTTTATTTCGTGCCATTTTTATGGTAAACTTTTGAATCAAAGGTTAGTAATTTAACAGTTTTCTACACTTTTTTTTATTCAATATGTTCCCCTCCAATCTGAATGATGGCTTTAATATGGGGATAAACAGAAGCACAGCTGACCTTGATAAAGTCCGAATACAAGTTGTTCCACTCCTCAGTGATCATGGCCTTCAGGGAATCGACATTCGAGTGATAAGTCTTGTACGTCTTCGCCTCCAAGACGAACCAAACAGTGAAGTCCAGGGTACTCACGCTGGGTGAGGACGAAAGCAAGAAGTCTCCCGACCAGAAGGAAGCCATGATCTCCTTACAGAAATGCTGCACCTTCTTAAACGTGTGTGCCGGGTCACCTCCTTGGGTAAACATATAGTTGTCCTTGGGGAACGTGCTCTTCAACTGATGACCTTGTAGTAGACGTCACTGTTGACTATCTCGTTGTCCTTGAAGAAATAGGGAGTCATCTTGTTGTTGTTGTCGGACGCCACGACGCCTAGGACCATGACCTGAGATGGATATTTGGTCCTGAAGGTTCCCTTAACCTGAGCTCTTGATTCAGCTAAGAAGCGAGCATTTTTCCTATTTAGAAAAGAGTCCACTTGTCGGCTTATGCTAGCAGGAGATCGCACACCCTCTGCCGTTTTCCTTAATGCTCCACCATTTTTGATCGCACAAAGGCAAAAGAAAAATCAAATTGTAGCTTTTGTCATCTCTTTGGAATGGTTTCAAGTACAAAATTGTAAGACTTTTAAAACGGAGGCTAGACAGTCTCTAAAAATATTCTAATTTTTCAGTCCTCACTTTGTGTAACTCTACAAAATTCATATTAGGTTTCCTAAAGGTTTTTTTTTCTTTTTAGCTCAAGAGTTTAGCACGTGATTTGTTCAAGTGATCCCTTATAAATATCCATGTCGACTCATTCCACATATCTATGTAAAAATTACACAAAGCAACCGAGGAACAGCATCCCAATATGTTTTTTTTGCATGTACGTACAACATAAAAAGAAATGAAATAGTTGTACCAAACTTTCACATGAGTGCATCATCATACACTTAAAAAAAAAAAAAAAGATTTATCACATCGATTCTCCACTCCTGCCACCTTCTAGAAAGAAGCAATTAATGTCCTAATGCATAATGCACGAATATTATTATTGCTATGTTCCATGAATAGACCATGCTATAAAGTAAAATAGATCGCTCTAAATAAAACCTTTATAATAAGAAACAAACTATAAATTATGTATGTAGGTATATGTACAAAACCAAGCCGTTTGGTGCTCATAAATAATAACTTCATTTAAATAAAGTTAACATTACAAATGATATCAATTTACATACATTTATTAAAATTAAATTTAAATTATATGTCATTGATAATGCGAACATTCGCTATGCAATGTTAAATACTGCGATAGATAATGAAAAGCATATAGAGTCAAAATGGCTTCCATTGGCAGTTAAGTATGATCTGGAAAAAGTAAATCGAAATTCTTATGGTTACACTAAAAACTTACCTGGAAAAAGGATTAATAGGGCTCTAGATAAGTTGACCTGGAGAAAATTTGAGTTTCAGAATTGCTATTGGGAAAAATTGTCGTTGGGAAAATTTCCCGTCATTTAATATAAAAATCACATAACTTGGTAAAAACTTATTTTGTGCAATGGCAGGTTACCAGGCAAGTTAAAAATCGTAACTTGACAAAGTATTTAGGCCCCCTCCAAAGACTTCAAAATGAGTCTCAGATTCATGGGTCGAGTAAGGTTAAAGGCAAAGACACCAATCGGGTTAAAAACCACAGCAGCTGTTTCACAAAGGTTACTGGGCCCTTCCAAATGCTCCAAAATAAACTCCAGGCCCATGGGTTGATTAAGACTACAACAAGGCCACCATGCAGGTTAAAAACCCCATGCAATGGCTGTGCAAAGCATTAATGCCTCCTCCAAATACTTCAAATGGTTTTTAGTCTCCTTGGTGGTCCTGCAATTGCACAAAACAAGTTTTGGGCCGTGGTATTCTGATTTTGTTAGTAAATGACGAGAAATTTTTCCAATGGCAATTTCTTCAATTTTTTCCCGTGCAATTTTCCGTGTGCAGATTAACAGTTATCATTTTAATACCACGTTCAGCCTGCGATTCGTTACTCTTAAATCGTTTCACGCAACACTTTTTTTTTTTTTTTTTGATTCCTTGTCAAACCTTGAATCTTCATGAAAATTATCGAGTTTACTTCCATAACTTTGATAAGAATTGCTGTCCCCCTTTTATCTTAGCAATATTATTCAAGTAAAATCTTGAGCAATAATTTAAAAAAAATTATAATACTTTTTATTAGAGGATCCATCTCTATTAATAATATTTAAATTAAGTCCTTAAACTCTAAAATGATTGAATTTGATTATGTAGAGTGTGCATCACTAAAAATTAAAATTTAATTAAAATCTCCTTTAGTATTCATCTTAGGAGGTTGTTTTAAAAAGTATTCTAAAGTTCTGATATTTAGCATTATGTTTATGCCCAAAAAGTTTACGCAAACTGTAAAATATTTGAACAATGACAAAATAGGAGTACGTGTGTTGGATTTGCTCCGCGCACAAAAGGCACAAGAACGATTGCAAACATTGTTGGTGTGTCCTTCCCCAAAGTCTACAACATCAGGAAGGCTATGAAAGAAGCTATAACTGTGAGAAGATAGTTTTATTAGGGGTGGAAAACTAATAAAAGACCGAGAGTTTTGTGGAAGGAATATGACTGATTTCTGGCCATCTAACTTTTGAACCAGTACTAGCCCAATATTAATCCATTGGATTATTCTGTGAGTGTGTTTTGCAGTCCAAGACCTACAGGACCTCTCATCTAAGTGTGAAGTCTTTGAAGTCCAACATTAACAAGTAATGGGATAACCTTTCTGCTTGAACTTCAAACCTTGTGTGAAGGCTGTAATAAGCAAAGGGGGAACATATTGAATTAATATTCTACCTTAAGCATTCCTTTAAAGGTTTTATTAGAGTCATTCGTCACTAAAATCGCTTTTATGCCACATTTTCCTGTAAAATAAAAGTTATAAAAAATTCTAAATTTGGCTTCTACATCCTGTATTCATGCTCCAACATCTATTTTTGAGGGTTTTTTTAAAAAATTGAAAATGCATTCAAGTAGTACATACCTACAAAATTTAATGATCATCAAACTTTGATGTTAGACAGATCCCTCAGATTGTCTCATTGTAACAACCTCACCGCATAAGGATCGATGAAAAATTGAGTGACTTGTCTCTAAAGTAGAAAGTATAATATACTCAATGAAACATAAGAACCAAAAACCATCTTCTGGGCTTCAAGATTAAGTCTCTCAATCATTAATAATACTCAAATACCTCTCCATCGATGGGAAATATAATACTAATACACTTATAGAATGTAAAGTGTGTATCAACAATAATTTGTCAGAACTGGCTAAAAATTCCTCTCTTCTTGATCTGATTTACTTATCAGATCTCTAAATCTGTCTAGTTTTCTTTTATATTTTCCTCCTTGTTTCGTTGACCTTATTTTAATTAAAGATGCAGTGTCAAAAAAATAAATTATTATAATAATTATAATATAGTATGGAATAAAAAACTTTGTTGGATTTTTTTAATATTATGAAATATATATACATAGGTATAGGGGTGTTAGGTTACTGGTTTTTACTGCAAATGCCGTTCCTTAGGACTCTTGCAGTTTGGTACGTCTTTACCTTCGGTGCAGTACGTATATATCTATATATATAATCACATATTAAATAATTTGATATTATAAGATTTAATTATTTTTATTGTTTATATATTATACATAATACATATGTTGAGGAAAAAGTAATTTTGTATTTCCCGCCTCCTTTTTTTAAAACTAATTATATCTTGTTCATTATTCGTCAAATCGGATCATACAAAAATAACGTTGTAAAGGTGAGAGTGTATAGTACACACGCTTGTTGGACAGTAGTGCGCTTGACTAGATCAGTTGTGAATTATCGTGCTTCGAGTGTAGAGGTCTCAAAGGAAGAAATTCGCCATATTTTACATTTTAACTACCTGAAAGGAAAAAACACGTCGAAAACACACAAGAAAATTTGCGATGTATGTAAACGGGACCGATAATCTTTCGGTTCGTGTTGCACAACATTGGTTTGAGCGATATCCCCTCCCCATGCCAGGACAATTCTGCCCCTACTGTGAACAACTCGACCAATTGAAGCTGGCAATCAACCAGAAGCGTCTAGCATTGATGAATAGAAGCACAATAAGACTTCATCAAGACAAAATCAAGCCACACACATCTTTGATGACGCGCCAGATGCTCTTGGAACTTGGATGGGAAGTTTTTATACATCCAAACAAACAGTCCCGACTTCCAACAAAGTGACTAGCTCCTGTTCCTGTCTATGGGCAATGCGCTTGGGGGTATAAATTTGGCCTCAATAGGACCTGTGATAATTGATAGTGTGAACACACACCAATTTTCAGTCAGATCCGTCAATTATCTCTGGTTGGCATACGTTTGAATCGAGGAAGTGGAGTGATTTTCAAAAATGCATTAAAAAATAGTTATTAAAACAATTAAACATTACTTGATGAAAGGCAAAACGCCTCAGGAGACTAAAAATAGTCTTGATAAACATTATTGGGCCTCTTGACCTTCAATTAGATCAGTTTATAATTGGTTTCAAAATTTTCAAAGTGACCATAGAGGCACAAGTGACGCTGAACGTTCCGGACGCCCTGTTGAGGTTACTACTCCAGAAATAATTAATAAAATCCATGATATGGTGGTGGATGACAGAAGATGAAGGTGCGTGAGATTGCTAATGCTGCAGGCATCTCGAGTTGGAAACCTATTTCCATTAATTTTGGAACCACAACTGCTGAGGTGTGAGTGGATGTATTGTTGGACTTTTTTGTGGGACAACCGCTGGTGTTTTTCAAGCAGCTCGGTTTTCAAACGGTCCAATAACGATGAATAATAATATGCACATGCAATAGTTTTACCCTTTTCCAGATAGTAGATGAGGCTTATTCCTTGCGAATTCGAAAGACAGTCGCATAATCTTTCCAACCGATTCCTCAATTCAAACGAATGCCAAACAGAAAGAAATGGACCAATAGGTCTGATAGTTGTTATGTGTTCTTCAAGGAGATTCTACTAACTAATCATAACCTCAAAACGCACCATTAATGCCATCTCTCGGAATTTTTAACGGACTTTTCAAACAACCCACGTAAATATATATAACGAGCATCTCAAATGGTAACAGTTGTCCACAAATCCACGTCGAGTTGGAAGCCTTTTGAATATGAATCTGAGTCTACAAAAATAAGGCTCATGTCCGAGTCTCTAGCTCTGGTCTTAGTATGGTTTTTCGTTTCATGAACCGTTTTTTAATAAAATCCACCAACACAGCAAACAAACTAAAACTAACAAAGAAGGGCAATAACATTATCTCCTTTCAACTTCTTGGTAGAGTTAATAATGAACCAGTCAAAACAAATCAAAATGATTGATGAATAAGTTTTTTTTTATGACCAAAAAATGATGCATTTTCGTAAAAAAATATTCCTTGTTCTAATAGTGTAAAAAATGAATAAATAATGAGTCTGAACAAAAAATAATTAAAAGTTTTTATTTATAGAACTTATACTATAAAATATAAGTTAGATTTATGTTTGAATTCAAGACACATAAATGTGGTTCATTAATCTTATTTGAGATTTTATACATAAACTAAATTGTATTTGTTATAAACAAGGAGTAATTGAACTACAATCTACAAAAATGCTTTTAGGAAGCGTTATTAAATATTGAATTCAAATCAAATTTATTTATTAAAAAAAAATTTGATTGCACAAACTATTTTCAATTTGCATTAAATTAATTCTTTTCAAAAACAACTTATTAAAAGTCTAAGATACTACAAATGTACTGAGTTATCACAATAACAATTTTAAAATAAATATTGCCATCAATTATAGGCTCTGTATTCCATCTTCTGAGATAAGTTAAGATACAAAAATATGTCAAATATAGTTAAAACGCTTATTTATTAATGAAACTTAATTTGTACTTTAGCATCGAAATTTGAACACTTACTAATTCAATATTAAGTCATTAAAATTAATTTGTATTTCGAGATATTAAGTCATAAAAAAGTAGTTACAAAATAAAAGAAACCTGAGCTCTCTAGCTTACAAACAAGTCAAGAAAATGACACTTAAACGTGAACGACGTATTTCTATTTCCACACTCCAAGCAGTTAGGTGTCTCCAGGACCATTGTCTACGCTGCCCTCAGCAAGTTCAAAACGTTTGAGAGGAAGAAAGGTTCTATTTAAAAGCCCAAACTGAACCCAGAGGAGTTGAAGAAGACAGCACAGTTAAATCCCCTCAAGCCCATGAGGGCCATGCAAGTTTCACACAAGACTGTCCAGAGAGCTATCAAAAAGTGAGTGCAGAGAGGCCACTTATGACACCAGCAATGAAATAAACCCATTTCCTTCGTTACAAAAATTTGTTGAATGAGTTTTTTGAGTTTTTTTGAACATTTCTTGACAATTTTGGGACTCCTACAGCCCTGATTTCAATCCCTTCTACTACACCTTTTGGGCGCAGATCGAGGGGAAGGCCTAGAGTGACCTTCATCACAACACCAAGGCCCTCAAAGCCACGATCAGACAGCACTGGAACGGCATTCCAGAACACTACATCCTCAGCGGGTACGAATCCTTTTGCCACTAAGAACAGCTACATTAATAATGAAGAGAGTTCGGACATACAACTATTTATAGTATAAATTTGGTTGAAAGTCTATCGTTGATTAATAAATTACATGTTGTTGAAATTCAAAGTGTTCAGATTTTAATAGACCACTTGGAATGTGGTTCTTATAATTGCATTTATCAATTTCTAACTCTTCTGAATATTCAGTAATAGACAAAAGTATGTTTCCATATTAATGAAGACATCACGTTAAACAGCTCATTCAAGGAAACCACATTATTTTTGGGTATAAAATTTGGTACCACTGTTCAAAAATATCATACTTACATTCCTCTGGGTTATAAAAAGGGAAACCCCCTAAGGCAACCCCAAAAGGAAAGTTTGGCTAGGGAGGAAATGTTGTCATGCATTTATCAAATTTGACTGGACTGCAACACCAACATATTATTTTTCGACAATTTTTTCAGAAGTCTTCTGGACAAAAAAAAAACTGCTATGGGAACAGCACCAGAAAACAGACTAAAAAAGTGTCCTTCCCTGAGCAATAAGCAGATGTCTAAGCTCAGTAGGAGGAAAAGTTGATTTTCCCTATTATTTCTGGACACCGTTGTACTCAAGTATTTAAGAACCTATGGAATTAAGAGTAGTCAAGGGAAAAAAACGCCTACGGAGTGCCAAAAATGATATCAGATATGACCGTATTGACCATTTGAGTGTATAAAAAGATGACAATGGTAAATGATGTAAAATTTGTGTTGTACAAAGTAAATTTATGTGTGAAAAATATAATTTGTATAAATCTTTAAAGGCTTATAAAGAACAAACTAAATAGGGGTAGAACCTTTTTTTTATTATTATTTGAAAGCTACATTTAATGAAATTCAATTATTTATAACCTCGTCCGGATCCATCTTTTCCATTGTGCTCTTTCTGGTTTGCAATTTTAATTTACATTCCCTGGATAATTGGCTAGGCTAAGGAAGAAATTACACCTTCCAACAAGACAGTGCACCGGCTTATATGGCCAAAAAAATGCAGGATATCTTGGCCAGAAAATTTCCTATCTTTTGGAGCCTGGATTTTGGGCTTGCAAACAGCCCGGAAATGAACGCATGTGATTTATATCTCAGGGAGAGTGTCGATCATGTGGGCACTGTCTATCATTCGTCTGTGCAGGCCTTGAAGAAGGCCATTACCTGTAAAATAGCAAAGCTACATATGCACGAGGTCACCCGGTCAAAGCTTCCAGTGCTATGTGGCTGAGGTTATCGAGAAAGGCGGATCTCATTATGAATAATTAAATGTAGCATTCAAATAATAAAAAAATTACGGAAAGATATCCATCTATTTCTTTCGTTATAAGCCATTAAAGAATTTCACAATTTATCTGGACCACCCTGATTATCTTCATCCAAATTGTTTTAAAGAATATCATATCCTAAATTAAGCATCCCTCAATTATATAATAACTTTTTGTACAATAAAAAAAATTAAATACAATATAAGAAATTAAGAAAATATATACACATGAAAAGTTGTGCGCTTGGGATATTTCAATGCTTGTCCAATATCTCACAAAACCTTTTACCAAAAAGGGTGATCAGCTTTGACAATTTCAAAAGATGTTTAATTTTCAAACGAATTTATTGATTGGTGAACTTTTGTTATTCATGGCTTAAGATAAACAAAAAAGTTCACTATACTTTAAAATCTTCATTGATTTATGAGATTATATTTGCCCCTAATGTAGTCCTTTTTAATAACATTTATCAATTTCTAATTTTTCTATAGTGACGATGATTTTTTGCTAAGAAAAAAGGCTATTTGCGCCGCCTCCAAAGGATACATAAAAATAACTTGTTAATAAAAATAGATGATAATTTGTAAATTGAGATTTTGAGAAAATTATTCTATCTTGGTTTAGTTTTAATGGAAGAACGGGACATATATGTTAATTTTGTTTTTATATATACAGGACTGATAACATATATTAAATATTTGAAATAAGAAATTACAATTTTCTGAATGTGACCCTTGGATTTTTTAGTAGAAGACCCCTGTTTTAAACACATATTTTTCTATCTACTTTATCCCAACCTATCATTAAATTACACTAAAGTTTTTTATGTAATTATGTAATCCTTTTATGCAATGACTATTGCATAAAAGGAGGAATGTTTTATATATAAGTAAGGATTATGACTTGATTTATAAGATCAAAAAAACAGTAATTTAAGTTAATTCCTTCCAACTTCTTTTTCTATGCTCCTAAGATCTATATAAAAAAAAACTAGAATGGACACTCGGTAGAATGCAAAACTAAAATTATATTGAGTTATGTATCTGAATTTGTTTCAAAGTTATGGTGGTCAATTATGTATTTTGTACGTTTTGTGTTAGATTTATCTTTGACCTTGACCTCTCCAAATTTAATAGTCTCGTAATATGATTATATGTACTCTTTTTTCCAATTTTGATCAAAATCGATCAGTAACTTTTGTTTTAATCTTGGTAACTAACAAAAAAACAGAGGTGAAACATACCCCCTCCTCCCCGTTCAACTTCGTTGGCGGAAGTAACAAAAAACAGTCACACAAATGAGAATATATTTCAATAGAGTTGTAAAAAATATTATCTAAAACTAGGGGGAATCAAAAAGGGTTTTTTATACTACAAAACTGTTATCAGTATTATTTCTTTCTTGAGGAGCGAACATCCAAATATAAAGTAACCTCATATTATTGATAGCTCATGCGAGTAATACACAATATTGGTTGAGGAGTTGTAAGTCCTTATTGAACTCGGAGTAGAATTGAGGATCGAAAATAGAGTCATTCCTCTCCATACCCTTGTTAGATATCAAGTGGGTTTCGTATTTGTTTGCTTCACTGCGGATGTAGTCCTCTGCTATAGTGCTCCAGTGCTGGCTATCAGTGGTTTTGAGAACCTCTGTTTTTATATGACAGACACTGCAGGCCTTCTTCTCAACATAAGCCCAAAAGATGTAGCTGAAGGGGGACCCAGTGTGTCAAAAAAGAATTTATAAGAACTCAAAATAGTCTTTCAACGGAGTAGATGGGTTTCTTTCATTTCTGGCACCAAAAGGGCCCTCTCCACTCTCACAAGGCTCTATCCACTCACGTTTTTTATAACTCTCTGGACGGTCTGTTGTGAAGCCCATACATCTATTCAGTGGCACACATGGACTTGAGGGGATTGTTCTGGGTTGTTTTCTTTAACTCCTCCGTGTCCAATTTGACCTTTTTTGATAGAGCCCTTCTTTTCCAACGTTTCGGAATTGCTGGCTGCGAAGACAATGGTCCTGGAGACGGTAAGTTACTTGGAGTGCACGAATGGAAATTCGTCAATCACGTTCAACTGTCATTTTCTCGACATGTACGCAGGCTAGAGAGCTCAAAATTGTTTTGTTTTGTAACTAATTATTTATACTTTAATAAATCGAAATTTGAATTAAATTCAATCTCTCAATTTTCATTAACTATTGAATTAGTAAGTGTTCCTATTTCAATGGACCATCTGGTGATTTGATAAAGTCTTATAACAGCTATGCTCCTCTTCTCCTACAGTCATTCTTCAAAATCGTCAGGGTGACCAACTTTGGTTTTTTTTTTTTTTACATAATGGCAGTTCATCTTTTTTATAACTCTAGATATGGACAGTTATTATTGTTTCAACTATGCAACACTGGCCCCTAATTTTTTTTTATATGTATCTATATATCATTATAAAATATATAAATGATATTTAAGTAAAATACCTATTCTCCAGCGTTCCCTTTATTTTATTTTATTTGTATAATTCATTTGAATCGTGGGAAATAAATATACTTGAATGAATGTAGAAGGTGTGGACTAAAGAAATGGTGAAAACCAAAAATAGCGAAACCCTGAGTCATGATCCATGACAGGAATAACAAACTCAACTTTGAATTTGATTTAGTGTTCGGTAAACTTGCAAGATAAAGCAGTCAGACTAGGACTGTGGTTCTTGAACTTTTTGAGTTCGACCCTTAAAATATGTGGCTAGACAATGTACGACCCTTATACTTCTCATTGAAAAATGAAAATTACATTTTGGAGTTCATTTTATGCAAATAGATGACTCCAAGTCCATATATCAAACCTATAAAGTTGAGCCTACATGCAAATAATATATGTTGTTGGAGATTTTAATTATAAAAGAAAATAATAAAAATACAACAAAGACATAATCGAATGTATTGTAAGTATAAAATCATTGATATATGTACTACTTGGAATAATTTCTATACTATCTATTCTTTCTTTTTTTGGCGGTAAATAAAGACAAAGTTGAGACTCACAAAGAAATAACATTACAGAATGTAGATGTGCATATTGGTTTATAAGCCAATCAAGGTCTTAATTTGACGGATGTACACTGTGTATTGAGCATACAGGTCTATTCTAGGCTTAATTTTGGACCTAGCAACTCGAAGATCATCCTCTACGTTAACTAGAGATCTGTATCTATTTTTGATATAAGTTAATACGGAAAAAATCTTCTCACAATAATAAGTAGAGCCAAAGGATATTTGTAAATATAAAGCTGCTTTAGTCCTTTAGCCAGCAGGGTGTACTTATTCATCACAGAAATCCAAAATTTGTCAAGTGTTTTAGAATCTTTTTTTTTTTTTTTTCAGTGTTTTGTAACATCAAAGTTCGATAAGCGCAACCTCCATGTCAGAGGACTAATGATTAATTGTTAACGTAATAGAACCGTATCCAGTTATGTTTTTGTAGAACAGTATCTTCTGGAAAATACTTGTTTAAATGATCCAGAAAAGAATTTAAAAAATATTAAAATTCATCATAATTTAAGTTTTTATACGACTCGAAGTATTGTAAATTTAAATTATATTCTTATTTTTTGGAAATCATCTGGCGACCCCTTCTTTTTATCCCACGACCGCCACAAGGGCATTGCCCAAATTTATAGGCGTTGACATATGTACATACAAATTTTGCTTTAATAATATAGAAGATAATATCCCAACCAATCCTTGGTGCTAACCTCCGTTTTTCATGAGCACACGTACTTAATACTTAGACATTCTCTTCTAAAGAATAAATAAATAATGATGACAGATTCAGAGAAAAAACATATAATTTAATTAGCCAGGGAATATCACTTTAGCTCGTTGCTGAATGTCGTCTATAGTCACATTCATTTTTTTTTTTTTTTTTTTTTTTTTGTATAAAACTTTATTCTGACTATAAAATCAACATAATTATCCAATTTTCCGACAAATTTTCAGTTCCTCGGCAATGGAATAAGTGCTCACATGTCGGTACAGCTCGAGGATTTCCACTATTTTATTTACATTTTTGACGTACATATTACCGGAACGGAATCGTTGGAACAACCGTTTTTCTGTTGCACTCGTCACTATATTGGGTCGGTAAAAAGCACAAATTCAAATTTTCTCTTTTTTCTATTCAATTTTGGAACACTGTGAGTTAAAGCTGCCTTAACCAAACAAAACTGTAAATCAACTTTTTTTTAAGTGTACGCTTCACCTTTAATCATCTAGTGAAAAACGCTCAGAACTTTTAACTTGACCTAATATTTTGTCAATACTATTCTTATTTCTTGAGGTGGAGTAATAAATTAAAAATCGAAGGTGATTAAAAAAAAAAAAAACATTGAGTTTCTCACAATTTGAGTCAAGTCGAAAAATTAACGACGCAACACTAATTTGATTCCAGTGAAGAAGACATTATTTTTTTTTAATGATTTGAGCAACGAAGAATCAACTCACCTTCTGACCCGATTTTTTATTTTTGATCATGTCAGTGGGGTTGTTTGTTTTCTTCTAATTCTGCTTCAGTACTTCAAAGATTTTAAGAAGATACTTTTAAGGAATTAAACGAAAATAAAAATAAAATACTAATTGAAAGATGCATTTCCAAACCTTGGTATAAAGCCATTACTTTCTCTACCTATGTACATAAGTACGTAGATATGTAGTTGATCCAAAAGTGATGCAAAGGGCACCTATGCATGTATGTATGTACGAGTACATGGTCACATTCCAATCCATTGTCCTACAAAAAAGAAGTTACGGCATTAGTTTTATGGATGGAATTTGTTAACAAAAGACAGTAATTGGAGGAAGCTTTAAGAAGATTTATGTGTCGTTTACCCATTGTTGTTGTAAATTGTAGGAAAGTTTTATATATGTGTGTTACTGACTTGAGCCAATTGAGTCGAGTGTATTTGTAAAGGAACTGCCCACTGCCCATTTTTTATTTTTGTATAATTTTCAACTAATCATTAATATATTCATAGTTTTATTCGTTAGATGTTCTTTAGCTTTTTACTAATATATAATTACATATTTACAGAGCGTTCTGAAAAGTTTCTGACCTCAACATGAAGATGGCAGCACTTGCAAATAAAATTTAGTCTCGTCCATATTTCTTACACAGCTTTATGGTCTGAATTTGATGATTACGCTTTCATAAACATAGATCTTAAGGCTAGCAAGATATTGAGGCCTAAACTTTTTCCAGCTTTAAATCCCCACCTTGTATATACGAAGATGGTCTGAAAAGTTTCTGATCTCAACTTGAAGATGGCAGCACATGAAAATAAAAGCTAGTAACATCTATCTAGTATCTGTTGACAGTTACTCACCAAAGTTTAAGGCATTATGGAAGTGCAGTTGTTAAGTAACAATCGTCTGAGCAAGTTCAAGGGGTGTTTTTGTGAAAATGGACCAAATCGAGGTTCGAGCTGTCACATCAGATGATGATACGATAAAGTGTTGTGAAGGCGTGAGGTATACAACAGACGCTTTTTGCAAAGTATTGGAGATAATACTGTGATCAAGTCGACCGTTTGAAGTTGGTGATCGAACAAAAGTGGGCAGTATTGGTGAATAGGAGAGGAATCGAGTTTTATCAAGACAATCCCAGTTTGCAAGCATCTTTGATGGTGCATCGGAAGCTTTGGGAGCTGGGATGGGAAGTTCATATGAATCCAATCCTACAGTTGCACCAAGTGACTACTACCTGTTACTGTCTATGGCCAAAGCACTTGTGGGTTCAAATTTACTCTCTAAGAGGCGAAAAAAAATTAGTCGTCTGAGTTTTTGTCAATAGAGACAAAGGATTCTACTAAAAGGGCATTATTAAATTTTATTATCGTTGGCAACAAGCTATTAAAAATAACGGGGCACAATTGGCTTGAGTTGGATATTTGAAACACTTCTTATCAAGCATTGAAATCAAGCTAAAAACACAAAATTAATTTTTTTCCTAACCTATTACAACAATAATATATATATTTCTTAATCGAACCAAAAAGAACTGATAATTAAATGAGAGATGTTAACACAGCAATGGTCTATTAAAGGATAAATAAAACAAAAAACGATATTACCGAACGTTTATTTTTTCTATTCTTATAACAATTATTTTTCTCTACGTTTTCCCCAGCTCAAACTATTATAAAATCATAAAGGGATAGCCCCACGAAACTCAAAACTCTTGATGAAGAATAAAAGTGTGAAGTCTACTAATGTTACCTAGTGGTACATTAAAATCTAAACCTTTTAATTTAAAGCTTAAACCCGATATAATTTATTAATTAACAATAGCATTTCAACAAAATTATTACAAATAAATAGATGTGTGCCTGAGCTCTCTTTATTATTAATGTAGTTGTCCTTAGCGGTTTGGCTTCCAGGTGGGTTTGGAAGACCAAGCATTCGCTGCAGATGTAGTCGAGGATGCATTCCTTTCATTGGTGGTGTCAAAAGTGGCATCTGCGCCATCACAAGGCTCTTCCCACTCACTCTCTAGACAGTCTGGTGTGAAACACCAAGATCTCTTGCATGGACCCTCACGGACTTGAGGGGATTGTCCTTGGCTGTTTTCTTCAACTCTTTCGTGTCCAATTTAACCTTTTTGACAGATCCCTTATTCTTTTCCAACGTTACGAAATTGCAGACTGCGTAGACGCTGGTCCTGGAGACGGTCAATTGCTTGGAGTGCACGAATGAAAATTCTTCGATCACGTTCAAGTGTCATTTTTTCAACTTGTAATTGAGCTACAGAGCTCAAGTTTTGTTTTGTAGCTAATTGCTTATGCTATAATATATCAAAATATGAATTCATTTCAATCACTCAACCTTCATTAACAATTGAATCAGTAAGTGTTCATATTTCAATGGAACACCCGGTAATTGACATTGAGGATAATCCCAATTTACGCTTTATGTAGAGTTTTTCCTTGTGTTACTATATTTAGAAGCTTTTAAAGAAATAAAATGATAGTTCGTCACTACATATAATTATCCGTTATTAATGGCTTTTAGAAAAAAGAAGCATATCGTATCATTGGTAGGGAGATTCAAGCGGTTTTTTCATTCATATTCACTCTGATAAGAGAATTGAGATTATGTAAAATGTATGTTGTATGTATAATTAAATATAAATATCTCTGATACCATTAGAAAAAGAAAGTAAAACCATTTGTTCCATTTTCCCACAAATGAAAATTGCTTAATTAAGAGAAAGAGAAACAAAAATATGGACGATGGTCCTAAATTTATTTTTATTACGTACATAGTGTTATTTTGAAGCAGTATGGTTTGATTTCTAGGAACACAAGTAAGGATAGGCGAAAGAAAACAAAAAAAAAAGAAATCTAAAGAATCATAAAAAAGACTTTATCAAATTAAAGTTTGGGAAAATGTTATTACTTATATGTGTTTCGTTTCGATATGAAAATCCTAAGCCGGTCTAAGATCGTTATGACTTTTAGTAAAACGAACTAATTAGATCCCTTCAAAAAAGTTTAGTCTGAACCTCTCTCAAACAAAAATTCGATCTGGATCTGTCTCATTTAAAATGGAGTGATTCTATAGATGAATGGTTGATGGCATATGGTGTGTCTCAAAAGTACGCCATATGAAGCTAGTGTGTAGCATAAATCATATTTGCACAACTCATAAGGGAGAAAGTCGGTATATAGATTGTGACTGAAAAAATCTGTCCACGATTAAAAAAGATTAAATTTCAGTCTACGGTCTGAGATCACGGTCTGTACTGAAAAATCACTTAATACCAAAGAGTTTCAATACTTAACAAGGAATTGCGACACCTAGTTTGAATTTCAACCCGGAAGTTAGCTGTTTTCGACTCAATCTGGCATGCCTTTATACCGCTTCAATAAGTCGACAATTGTATGCAACAAGGCTAATTCTTGTTATTTTTTATACTTGCCAACAAAAAGAAGAAAATTTAAAAAATATGAGAAATTGAATAAAATGGAAGGCAAAACTACTAAAAACTATCACCATCATCTTAGATCCTTTGATAGCTATCTTGGTGTGTTAAACAAATACAATTCTTTTGATTGGTGCTTCCCACAACATAATCTAAGACCAATCACTTCGGGGTCTCAAGATATTGCTACCTTACATGTTTACACCATCCCCTAAAATTAGGTTGGTTTTATACTACAATCGCATTAGTTGAGGTGACATGTCAATTCATCAATCATCAGCATCATTAAATAACGAAGCACCGGTCTTCCAAGCAGAAGTCCTCTCCATCACACAGTCAGTGGTAGCTCTTCTTAACCAAGACAAGCCATTAAAAACCGTGATAATTCGATCAGATTCTCAATCGGCAATGGTTGTTATTCTAAATCCGTTTATAAAAAGTGATACAGTTTAGAAGTGCAAAGAAACATTAAACCCCGGAAAATGTGAAGTAAGCACATTTCTCTATTAGTGCAAAGGCCATTCATGTATTTCAGGAAACAAATTTGCAAACTATCTTGCAAAGAGTGGCACTGAAAGTCAAAATTGTTTGTGCGTTGGAGCACCCCTTAGCTACATAAAGAAGATGGCCGATGACTTTTTCTTTGATGTTTGGAGAAGATCAAAGAATGAAGCATACGCATCACATGTTGAAGAAACCAAAATAAAAGAGTGTCAAACTCTCGTATCAAAAAATGAATTTACTAGTTCAAGCCTACACAGGTCATGGGGCATTTTCGGCCCATCTGAGCAAATGGAAAAATACAAGTACCATGTGCAATATTTGCATGGAAGAATTACAAAGCGCAGAGCACCTTATTAACAGATGTTCATCGCTATGAGAGATACCAAGCCATGCAACAAGAGGATATTCATATTCTTAAATTTATTATATGTACAAAAATTAAACAAATTATTGATAATTACTATAACATTAAGAAGTACTTAAGATCATTTTCTGCTATAGTAGCTCATATACCCCTAGGTGTAGTCATGTTCTTTGCTGTATGTATGTATAGTTTTGTCATTTATGGATATCTGTACTATTTTCGAATCTATATATAGGTGCTATAGTAAACAACAATAAATTCTTAACTTACTACACCACATTTGCCAGCTTGTCTTAAATGAAATATAGGGCAATAAAAATTAGAAAGGAATGGGAAAATGTAGAAAAGTATGTAGAAAATTGCACTCCAGCCTAACGTAGAATACCTATTTCATACACGACCTTTCTATATTTCAGTGATTTGCAAATACTATACTGTGGGACATTTCATAGTAGGTGGTCAATGTAAGCAATAATTGAATTGAACGCCGTTCATTTGTTCAAAAATGTACGGAAAGCATAAAAACTGTTCAATATCCAAGCCACCAAAATGGGAGTTGCTACAGTCGATATATGTACTTTTTAGTAGTATTGAGACGGTCATTATTTATTCGGTCCAGAACACTCTTAAGATCGGTCCTATTAGTCCCAGGGACCGGTCCTTTTGACTGGCAGTACTACTAGAACTGATTTAAAAAAAGTATAAATAGAGTTGAGTGACGTCATCAAAGACCAAACTTTATAAGTTTTAGAACTGGTATGCAGGACCAAACTGGACGACACTGCAGTCTTCAGTTCTAATAAAGGACTGGCACAACACTAATCACGAATGAAAAATAATTACATAAATGAAGAATAGATATGTATTTAAGGTTTTTTTACTATAAAATGAATTATAGTCAAACATTATATGCATATACCACATATATCTTTCTGTAAGCCATTCATGAATTTATATAATCTATAGACATATAACATGTACATTATATTATCCTGTTCCGAAATGATTGAGACAGGTTCATTTGAGGGGAATTGAGAAAAGTTAGCTACAAATTCCACCAACATGGATTTTCTCATCAATGTATGGTGAAAAACCTTGCATAGCTATTGAGAGACTAAATAGCTAATGGCACATACAACATTTGCACATGTTTTTCCATTTGTCGCTGTACATGGAGACTCACAATTTCTGCTCAAACTATTTCATACACTACAAACTGGACAAAACAGTCTCTTGGATACACATCAACCTTACAATCGTTTACCTTGATGACTTTCCGAGTCGTGCAACTATCTTTCGGTGGGCTGGTGAGATCCGAGATGTAACTTTTAAGCTCAAGAAATGTGTCTCATCAGCTCGTCCCTGGCAGACGCCCAACAACATTGCCCAAGTCAAGGACGTGGTAAAAAAAAAAATCCCAATTGAGCATTTGAGAGGTATCGACTGAGCCTTCCCTTCCACCCAGACCGGATTCTGACTCATTATCTCTGCATCTAAAACCTCCTCAGCGTGTGGGTACCCCATTCTCTCTCTCAGGCCAACAAGAATGAACGAGTGAAGTGTTGTAGAAAACGTAGTGAAAGGTTGAAACGATCAAATAGAGTCTCAACAGCCCGGATCTCAATCTATATGACCGATTTCTCTACTGAGAAGCACCTGATTACAATTTTGATAGTCATGAAAACCTCACAAGCGGTGTTCAGCGGGTGATGAATATAGTGACTGAAGATGAACTCTCGAGGCAGTTGTGGGAGTCGGAGAACCATTGCCACGACATTATCCGCATCGGAGGACGCTATGTGACATGATTGAGTACTTTTTTAAGACTATGAATGCAATTTATCAATCATTTCGAAATAACCTAAGACTTTACTTACATATACATACGTATGTATATGCAACTTATAGGCCTCACTAAAAATGTAATTAAGTTCCTCATTACTTTCTTAATCATATATTTCCCACATGGATGTACAGAGTGTGACGAGGAAAATTTCCGCAATCAAGAAGCAAAACAAAACCTTAATAACTTTTTATTAAAAAAGTATAATGTAAAATGTTATCGAACCAACTTTTAGAAATCAATCTTGTCAAGAATTATTCAATATGGCCGCCTCCACAGCCCTCCACACAAGGACTTGGCACAAGTTGCCACAATATAATCGGCGGACATGTTGGTCAATTGTTTTGTGATGCTGTGCTTGAGCTTGAGATCATCTTTCTGAGAAGATCTTCACATTGGACGGATGACTCTTCATGTAATTAAGGAATTTTTTGCAAATCTCAAACCTTAAGATCTTCCTCCTGTTGGTGAGGAGATGTCTTGGAGTCCTGAAAAAGCTCTTACGGCTGAGGTCATCATGAACTGCCCTCCTGATGGTGATATTGTCTTCGTTGAACACGTCACCCAAGCGGTGCATTGATGCTGTTAGATCTTTCTTGATCTTACCTCCAGGGACTTGATAAATGTTTCATCTCGCATCAAACCACTTCCTGCCTTCTTTTTGACTCCTTCCCCATTTTCCTTGGCCACCTTGATGCTCCTAACTGTAACTGTCCTCACGATCACGCCGACAATGTCTGAAATTATTTTCGGATCAACATCTGCATCGATAAGATTCGAACCCCTTCGCCTTTTTCATTCCTGTTCACTCATTTTTTGTCCACTTTTGATAAAATGACATAATTAATCAATTAAAATCAAAACAATGTGCAAGAAAAAAACACATGTATCGGAACATTACTTGAGATGTCACCTGAAGCCATAATTAGCGCAAAAAAATGACAAAGAAAATTTCCCTGTCGCACTTTTTATAATGTACATGAATGCATGGACCTCACATATTTTGAGTCATTAGAAAAATTAAAATGACATAATTAATCAATTATTAATTTTCCTTGCTAATATATTTTTTACTTTGATTATGGAGAGTTAAAGTGTTTGTGTGTCTGTAGTGTATATGTAGGTGAAGGCCATGTTGTATTTCAATATCATATGAGAACTAGAATGGGCACTGGTAGGAAGCAAACCTCAATTTATGGTAATTTTTCCTCAATTGGATTTTTTGCTATATGATATGAAGCCTCTTTATTAAGCTTACATAAATACAACAATTGGAGCTCTGTACTTCAATACAGGATTAATCCTATCTAGTGGTACATGAACGCTAAAAACGAGCTTGTGTATTTTAACAGAACTACGTGCTATTCATTTTCTTATTATTAGTACTAATATAATTAATTACTTAATACTGTCATTTGGCATTCTTTTAATCTCTGAAAATGTGGTATTGGATTTAAAAAGATCCTTATGAGTTTGTAAAAATAATTAATCAATCGCTGCCTAATATGGACATCAACGACATTGTTAAAGATGTAAAGGAGTCGTCTTTTACATATCAGGATATGATGATAACGATGATAAAACAAGAACACATTTTTTTTTTTCAGTCAGTCAAATTACTTATCTTCAAACATATATATACATATAAGTCAAATTCAAAAGTAGAGTTCACTTCCATATTAACAATTGTATGTGATGACGATCATTCTTTTTTTAGAATTCTTTCGACATATATCAAATAGAAATTCAATGTTGCGAGTATATCGTAAACGGAGCTGTTCACAAGTAATTTTTACGACCACTAGTAGAATCTCAATTATTGAGAGATAAGCTCGAGTGAAGTCTCAAAAGTAAAGTTGCGAGTTTTTGGGTACGTGAGTTAGTGAGTTTTAAGCATTGAGTCTTATTAAAATCTTAACCTTGTTGATCTAGACGAGTTCCGAATCTTTCATATTGAATCCTAGTCAAATCTGAAATTTCTTTTTTTTCTAGTCATCCTGGATTTCAAAGTCTCAATTTCATAAGAGTTAACTACAATACATGTTCGAGTCTCCAATTCTGGTTAGTGAGTTATAGTTATTTTAATTGATAATTAAATAAAATTAATAGTATTTTTTTTCACTTCACTTCTATAAATTGAATGTAACTACTAACAAAAGAAAAGCACACACTTTCAATAGGTTGCGTGAGCCATTCAAGTCCTGGAGTAAAAGATGTCCTTGGACATCTCAAAAGGTTTTTTTTTTTTCCGGAGGGTTAGAATTTAATTTATATTTTTCAAAAAATGTTTTCTCAAAAAAATTATTATAGGCATTCCTGATTATGGAGGGTATTTTTCTAATCAGGTTCAATTTTAAGTATTTTTTGTGTAACATATAAATAAATCTTATTTGGCCACAAAAAAAAATCCTTCTTTATCATTATTTTGTTCTGGAATTCTAAACAGACAGCTTAGAAAATATCATTGAAAATAAATTGATGACAGCACTCGTAAATAAAATTGCTGCATCATTATACGCCCGTAATGGTCAAAAATACAAAATGGAATATCACTCTGTTGATGCAGTTTAGATGCAATAAAGCAAGTTTTGTCCAATACGCCCGTAACAAAATACTGTCTATAAATATTTCCCAGTAGACTGCAAAGATTTTCGTCAAATGAAGAGACAATTATTTTGCAGAGAAAAACGCCGAGTAACTAGTATTTATTACAAAGATGGGAGCATCGTTGGGAGAAGTGTGTGGACTTACAAGGAGACTGAGTTGAAAAATAAAATAAAAATATCTTGTATCTTTGTTTGGTGGGAAACTTTTCAAACCACCCTAGTATCTAATTTTCGGAGGTTTATTAACCTATAAACGGTTTGACCGCTCAGTTTCTTTACTCTGTTTTGAAACCAAATTTACATATATGACACATACAGTGAAATAAATTTAGAGCCGAAGAAATAGAGTTTCAGATTTTGTCCGAATCCCACACAGAAAAAAAAGAGGTAACTAAAGTTTCTTTGAGCTAAATTTTGAGGCTGCAAGCAAAGTTGTTGAGAGGGAGTAGCCAAGTTTGAAGAAATATTCAGCCTAAACTAAAATTTGATGAGGTTGGTTATAGGACATTCAAGCCAGCACAAGGCAGGTGGCTCGACTTCCATTATCAAATAGAGCAATATATATGTATAACAATGCACAGTAGTTATAATACTATAATGTATACTTAATCAAAGCAACTCCAGTATTAAACCAATTAAACAATAATATTTACTTCATATGGAAAACTTGTATTCAAACACGGAGGAATAAGGGATCATACATTTATGACGTCATGTTGGGGTATTGGATTTTCGGAGTCAACTACATTAATGACTGAAAAAAAACCTATGTTGTTTTAATATGCAACTTTTGAGATGCCTTGTAGACTGGTTTGTTTTACAACTTTTTTCGAATTTCGACTACGAATCTTTCCAAAAAGTTGTGCTTTGGTAAGAATATAATCTATTCAACATTTCAATTTCTTATTATGTCATCTTTAGGTCGCGCATCTCATTCAAAGTTTCAAAGGAGACACAAGATATATAAGTTTTATCAATATATATTAAAATACAGAATGAATCATTATTTTGTATATAATAATTATGATAGACATTATTTTAACCTATTAAAAACAATAATAAAGTTTGGTTTTTATTATATTTCCTTTCTGAAAATGTAAAAAAAGGTCCCATACTATACGCAGGTCATCAAATTTTTATAACTTGTTTCTTTTTTTCTTTTTTTTTTTTTGGTTCCAGTGGACAGTTTTAGAAAAAAAACTTTTTAATTCTTTTATAGGTTAAAAAAAATGTGTATCATATTATTTAATGCAAAATAACCTTTAATGTATTTTTACTGTCTATATTCATTAAGTAAAAAGTTGTAAACTTTTTTCAAATATTGAACTAGATGCACAACCTAAGGATGAACTTGTAGGACAATGAAATTTTGTATAGTTAATTTCCAATCCCTATGGCAACTTTTACACAATAGCCGTGATTAAAATTCGTGAAAAAAAACTAGAAAATCAAACCGTTTTAATGTAAAGAAATGCAATATTTCTAAATTTTGTATTCAAGACAACCATTAGTAGATAGGTACAACAGAGAATCATCATAAAATAAGTATGTATATTATAATTTAAATTGAAGGTGAGCCTCACTCACTTTTATTAGTTATATCTATGTATGAACCCAGTTAATGCATTTCCATTTGAATGTAAGAGTGTAACTCAATCTTAAGTTATGTTTATGCATATTGTGTTCACATAATTTCAATTACATAGGTAGGCATTATGTATGACTACAAAGCAAAAATATATATTATCTGCATAAGTAGGCTGAATGGGGAATAAACAATTTCTTATTACATACCGGGTGGTCCATTGAAATCTGAACACATAATCATTCAATAATTAATTATTGTTGGATGATTAAAATTAATTCGTAGTTCTATATATTAAAGCATAAACACTTAGATACAAAACACAACTAACTCGAGCTCTCTAGCTTACGTACAAGTCGAGAAAATGACACTAGAACGTGATTAACGAATTGTCATTCGCGCATTCCGTGCAGTTGGGCGTCTCCAGGACCACCGTCTATCCCGTCAGCAAGTCTGAAACGTTAGAGAGGAAAAATGACTCTGTCAAAAAGGAAAAAATGTATCGCCATGAAACATATCTCGGGGTTTCACACCAGAATGTCAAGAGAGCTATCAAAAAGTGGATGGAAGGAGCCCTGTGAGGGTGGAGAAGCCATTTTTGACACCAACAATGAAAGAAATCAATCTCTTCCATTGCAAGACACTTTTGAATTATTTTGAACTCTTTTTTGACACTTTTGGCACCCAGCCCTGATTCCAACACCCTGGACTAAAAATTTTCGATTTTTGGTGAGGGGAAGGCTTGCAGTGTCTTCATCCAAATACTGAGGCCTGAAAGCCACCATCAGCTTGCACTGAGACACATCCACCGCGGGTGCCAGGCCTTCCACCGCCGCCTAGAATCCATCATTACCGCTTAGGGTGGCTACATTAATAAGTAAGAGAGCTCAGACACACATTTATTTTTAGTATTTATTTTGTTGAAATTCTAATGTTAATTAATAAATTATAAATGGTTAACATTTAAAATTCAAAGTGTTTAGATTTTAATGAACACTCGGTATACTCTAATTATAAAAGTGAACAAAACAAAAATTTATTTTGTAAAATTTTAAGGGACCACTCGGTATTGTATGCATGTAGGCAGGCATGAATGAGACTTCAAACTACAATGGATCATGAACAAAACAATATAAGCGTCTTTATAGAAAAATAAATCAATGCAAAAAGAAAATCAATAGAACATTTTGAATACAATGTAAACCACTCAAAATAAAAATATAGATTGCAAATGACTTTGCATTTTTAAAATGTTTAAATTTCGAGTATTGGAGTTGTATTATACTTATGTAGTGTTGTCACGATACCAATATTTCTGCACCAATCGGACTCTTCCAAAATTACAACAGCATGGAGAAAACGTGATCCGAATATCTTATAATGGAATAATTAAAGTTTAATTAACATTAACCTGCAGAAGTACCCAGCATTGCCCGGAGTTATAAGGCGTTATTAGGCAAATTTTGCTTAAATAATATCGGAAATAACACCTTCAACAAACCTTGGTATTACTTAAAGGACTCTAGGGGAAAAGCAGTCAACGGAAAAATAAAGAATTCAATCTAAAACACAGAGAAGAATATAATCCTAACGTAGTCGTCCTTATTCTTCTCTTTTCGCACACTGGCTCCGTTCCTAGCTGGAGGAACGTAGTAGCCCTACCTTCCTTGCTACCTTGAGTGACCCCTAGAGTATCTAGAGTCCTTTAGTATTACCCTACGTTTTCCATGAGTACTCTCACACATAGCTACTCACACAATACACTGACATCTCTCCACAAGAACAAAAAATCATGGATAGAGAAAAAAATAGTATGATATGATGAGGCCACAGTATTGATTCAGGGTAAAGCAACTGTTTCGAAAATATCTATCATCAAAAAAAGAAACAAAGGTTACAACAAGTGGATTTTAGAGAGGAAAGGAGTATCATCTCATGAGCCACTATTTTGGGCTTCATTGGATCAGTGAGGAGATGACAATGCTCTAGGCAATAAGATGTAAGAACAAGATATTCCGAAACAGCTCGTTAGATGATTGCTCACCTGGCGGTCTTTTTGCCAACATATTCGTTAGAGAACCTAAAGATGATGTTACTGACCGTATGAGCCTAGCCAAGAATGGTGGGGTGCGGTTTTTATCTTTCCAAGGCTCATGTTTCTTCCTCGTAGCATTGCCAGATTGTTTAAATCTGTCTATAATGTGATGGACAGTTCGATTGTCGAAATTTAAAAGCTTTGCAATGTCCTTTGCTTGATAAAAAAACATTAAGATATAAAATGTAAAGAAAGTGTTACTAAACCTACAATATTTGTTAGTTTTTGATTTGAGTTATGATTCACACTTTAAATAGTGATTTAAAATGAGAAGAATTTATTTGAAATACACTGTATATATGATCATCATATACTCGTTTTTGTAAGTTAATCGGTAAAAGTTTTTCTCAAGTGAATCTTCAATATCTACTAAATTCCAAAATTACCGGGAAAGTTGTTGGTTGGAGTGCGTAAAAGCTTCATTAAGTGAGTGATACGTGGTTTTTTTCTACAAGGTCTGTTACAAACGATACAATGAAGACCAAAGTATGAAACATTTTGAGTATATTTCAACACGAATTTAGTATGGGTTGGAACTTGAAACTTACACACTTGGAAAAAAATAGAAAATAGCCTGTCATTCCTTAATAATACATTTAACAAAAATCTTCATGAATATTTTTCTGATACATTGCTAATGTCAAATTGTCTATTCTGCCGTCATTGGTCTCACAGGTGGAGATAAACCTCTTCTAAAAAGAGTATTGTCAATGAAGTTTGGGTCCATTGCAGTCCACTACTCGTCGACAAAGGTCTTTATAGCTTCAACGTTCGATGACAGATGCTACAGGCCCTCCTCTCGATGTGCAGCCGCAAAGAAAAGTCAAGGGGATTCACATCCGGAATGTATACTGGCCACATTCTCTTGTCCCAGAAAGCGACATTGCTTGCTAAGAAAATCAGAGTAATTTTCGGAGTGTGGGTGGGGCCCTATCTTGCTGAAAGACGACGGTTCCGTCAAAGAAACTTGATTGAACCTGGGAGATCAGATTGTTCATCGAAAAGTCAATGTACATGGCTGCTGTGAGTCTGTAACCCTCTGAGAACGATATCAGGGACACTTTAATGCCGTTGGATGCCAATCTATGGTGTTGTTGTTGTCAAGCCTCTTCTTAATATTGTAGAGGGTATTACGTGCCATTCCCGACAGCCTGACTACCTATGTTGAAGTGTGACCCGTACGAATAAGAGGCTACCTATACAAATACATATAGTTCTAATTTCCTCACATAGAACCTCCCAAATCAATATAATACAAATGTTGAAGGTTCAAGTTTCCACCGGTATAGTATTGTTTTATATACGGTTAGTGTCCCGGTACCACTATAATACCGGAATACCGAACATCACTAATGCAAATCATAATATTAGCTTACATTCTCCCAACATAATGACCAAAAAGAAATTTAGTTTCAAAGAGAGGAGAAAATCTATATTACTATATATTATAATTAACTATTTATCTTTCCTCTCTAATTGATTTTTATAGACTAATGATACAAAATATTTCGTAATATTTTGATTTTTTGTTCTATATTATATGTAAATCAATTAAAACACACTTTGAATCAATTATAATTCATTAATCTCTTACAAAAATGAAAAACAATTAATATGTAAATATTATTATAATTATAGTATTTAAAAATAGAAATTATTTGTTCCAAAAAAAAAACAGTTGGACTTGTTCCATAAAAATACAGAGTGTACCAAAAAGTGTCTCATTTTGTTGACTTAAAAATTAATGTTTTTATTTTCATTCACTCACACTATCAATTGCTTTTAAAAGTGATCCTATTACAGTGTGCATAAGTAAAAATGCATCATGGCGGACAACATTAACAAAATCATCAAGAGCTCAAACGTGATGAAAGGTTAGCAGTTTAAAATTTATACGCTATTGAAAAAGCACATCTTTGCTTCTTAAAATTCAAAACGATCACCTTTAGCCTCAATGGCAGACTCCACACGAGGTCGGAAGGCCTTGCACACTCTGACAACATACTCATCCATTGAAAATGAAAATATACTCAGTATTGCAGGAAATATATATGAGCCAACCAGGAATAAATTGACTCCTGAGCACGGAGAAACTAACTTTTTAAATAAATTTTATTTCAAATTATGTAGAACTAATGATGATTGATATATTTATATATTTTCTCGTGCAACCCTACTTATAAAAAGTTAGCCATTTTAACAAGTAAATCATTTTGTTATTTGTTAAAGTAATTTTCTTTATACATAATTTTAATAAGGAAGCAGAATTGTTTATAAAGATGGTATAGGAATCGGCCGATATTTGATAGCGGTAGATCTCTACTTCTTTTACAAAAAAAATCTTGCTAATTGTCGTAAAAAAAGTCTTTAAAAATAACATGGATTCAATTTAAGATTCATCTAGTGAGTAAAAATAATTTATAAATATATGAAAACACGTCAGCGGATGCAATAGTGTTCTCTGATTCATTTACCAATACAGTATAAAGAAAAAAAGGGGGTATAATATATAGGGGCACTCTATTATAATATTTAAAAGCCAGAAGTACCTTATGTACAATTTTAAAAATTATGAATGTGGCTTTACATGAGACTAAATAACGAACTAATATACTCCATGAAAACGTCATATGAATTCATATAAGTATAGAGTAGTTTTGTGAAGTTTGCTCATGAAAAACGTAGAGAAAGACTGAGGATTTCTTCTAAATTATTAAAGTAAAAATTCGAACTTCATCGATAGGGAAGTAAAATTGATAAAAATTAAAAAAATAATAAATTGCTAATTATTTATGAATTCTCCCTTTTGGAAAAATTCAAAAGTATTGGAGAAAAGGAGTACTATAGTTTATGTTATCTCTATCAGCAGATAAGTTGTCGATCAAAGATTTCAAAATATAGTTTTCTTTTTGATTTATACTCACGACTCACAAGGTTTTAGACAACTTTCACATCCTTACTCATCCACTCATAGTTTATATAACGTTTGCTCGCTAACAAAAATTTCTTGCGAGTGTAGCTATTACATCTGACTTTTTATCATATTTGCTAATGAATCATAATGACGCGATTTCAGGTGTAGTTTTTATGCAAGTTACGAGGAAAAAAGAGGGTGATTATTTTCAAAAATTATATTGAATCGTCAGTCGTTCAGCTCTTTGGATCTCTATCCTCTTGAATGGAGGATGAGCTACTGGAAACTTTTTCTTCTTAATAAGACTCGAACTCAATTCAAATTATTTTTTACTGGCCTTCCCTAACTCCATATGGATAGTGAGGAAAGTGAGCTCCATAATTATTTTTTTATTAATTTAGTTTTTTTCAAATTTTTTCCTTGGTCCTTCCATTCGGGGATTTGGATCTGGAGAGTGAGACACCTTTTTAATAGCGACAAAGGAATAAAATAAAGTTATATAAGGTTTTTCCATTGTGTTTAGGGTTCACAGTTTCACAACGTCCCCCTTTTATTCAAAAACCTGTTATTGTGTGTGTTCTCAATCGAAGACTAAAATTCTAATTAATGTGGTTGGGTCAAGAAGTCCTCTCTTTTCTTTCGTACATTAGTGTCAATCTAATAAGAGAGGAACAAAATCTCTATGGTTTCTAATAAACCTATTTAATTATTATAGCAAATTTAAAATTTAACAACATTCATACCTAAAAATATACTTGTCACCCTTAAAACTAATCAATATACATATATAGTACATTTGTTGAAGGGTTTAGAGTGTTGATAGGATCTGAAGTCTTAGTGAAGAAGAGTTTAGAAATAATATTATGCATATGATTTTTTTGTTTTGATGCAAGGTTCAATTTTAAAATAACTCTTATATATGTTTAAAATTAGAGCTTCTAATCCGTAGAAGGAAATGTTAAAATGAAAAATCCATTTTGCTATTCTCAAAATACAAAATTGAGTGACGTGGATCAATGGAGAACGGGCTCAAAAGAAATTACTATCTTCAACTCTATGTGTGTAAGTTCGATACTCGATCGCTTATAGAGAAAGAAATATACATTATGTACAAACCATGAGTAAACCTCTTTGAACGTTCATGTGTGCTCATAAAAGACGGAGCGTAACCCTGAGGGTTTGTTGCAGAGTTATAAGTTTAAGTCCTTGTTGGACTCAGAGTAGAATGGGGGATCGATATCAGAGTAATTCTAGTAAATTTCCTTTCTTATATCCTTTTCTCCTTCCTCTTTCGTCACAACTGATTGTAGCTGATTTAATGAATCGTCATGAGCATTATTTTTCTATCCACCGACCTATATAATAACTAGATACTCAATAGGCAAAGAAAAGGAGAGTCAACCTTCAGCTGATATTTTATGTTCTATAATGTAATTAAAAAAAACCACAAGTAGTTGTATTTATGTAGTAGTGAACAGCTGAAAGATGAGGAGCTTCTTTTCTTCTTTTTTATTCAATATCTTGAGCATTATAGTTATAATATTCTCTCCCCAAAAACATTCTTCAAGTTTTCAGGATTACCATGTTGATTTTTACATCCAGTTTTTTTACAGTTTTTTTCACATGCCCATTCTATTCTTGTTTTTCATCATTGATTACGCACATGGACTTCAAATACAAGTCATTTTTAGGTCAGATAATAGTTTAAATATAATGTGGACGTATACTCAATCAGTGAAACTCCATCTGAATAATCAAAGGAGTTTAAAAAAAAAGAAATGTATGTCTTTAAACTTCTTAAACTCTTATTAGCAAGCTGACCGCCATATGAAACAAATATAGAAGTCAAAGTTGACAAGCCTTGGTAATGAACAGAATTTATCTGAGATTTTTTAATTATTAGATTTAAGTAGGGAAGGGAATTTTGTGTCTCAATTTTTTTATTATGTACTGAAGTGTTAATATTGGTGATACAAAATCTTATATCAATCACTTTGGGGACCTAATAAATTGCTACCTTACATGTTTACAAGCATCCCCTTGAATTTTCTTGATTTAATCTACAATTCTGAATACTTACCATCTTGTTTTAAATTAAATTAAGATTTAAATGATTTAAAATTATAAAGTAATTAGAAAATTGCACTCAAAGTTAAACAATCTACAAAATTTACTACATGCACAACAATTTCATAATCCAGTAATTTGCAAGAAAATACTAATTAAAAAAGAGCAAACTTTTATCGAATTTTTGTTGGCCTTGAGAAAATTTAGAATCATCTTTACTCTTTCCAACTGTCTCGGCTTGCTTTGTTCAGAGATAATATGTCTTGTTGTCTCTCTCCGTGATTTTGCACCAATGTCATTCCGGATTGAAAATAATACCCTGTGTACCAATAGATAAAATCAACTCTGTGTTATTTTGGATCATTTTTCTTTATCTTTTTCGAGGAAAGGTTCCGAGATATAATGACGATTGCTACGTATATATTTCTTTTTGTGGTATCCCTATGGTAATTATAAATAGGTATGTTAATGGTTGACCATGGCCTCATTCATACGTTTGACTCCACATACGTACATATATGGAAAAAATACATAAAAGGTAAATGAACATATTTGATGCCCTCCACGAATAATGAGATTCTTTAGCTGAATAGAAGAATAAGGAGATGAACAATCAGGAAGAGGAAGTCACACCTAGCATATGGCAGTGTGTGGTTGTATAATTACAGTTACATAGTATTATCTACTTTTACTTGAATGGACATAGATGGAAGGTATTCAAAGCAATGACAAGATTTTTTTTTTTTTTATTCTCATTTAAAGAGAGGTAAAAAACGTAGGGGTCGTTTAATATACGAGGATGGTCTGAAAACATTCCGACCTAACAAGGATGAAAGACATTTTTTCGCAATTTTTATTTTGTATTTTTCATCATAGTCTCCTTGTAAATATACACACTTCTTCCAGCAATACTCCCATCTCTGTAATCCGTCCAAATAGTATTTGGGTTCATGAAACACTTTTTGTTTTTGCCTCAATTACTCCTAGTTGGATTGACTTAGAGCTTTCAAATTTTAACACAGCATCCCTTTATATGTCTGATATTGTTTGAACCCATTTAAGGGGTACACTTTCAAAAGCATCAATTTAATGACAGTTTCATAATCGATTTTTCCATTTTCACGAAGATACACACATCAACTCACTCAATCGACTGTTACACAACAACTGGACCTCCAAAATTGCTGAAACTTTGATGAGTAACTGCCAACAGATGCTAGATATATGTAACTAGCTTTTATTTACATGTGCTGCCATCTTCAAGTTGAGATCAGAAACTTTTCAGACCAACTTCGTATATACAAGGTGGGGATTTAAAGCTGGAAAAAGTTTAGGCCTCAATATCTTGCTAGCCTTAAGATCTATGTTTATGAAAGCGTAATCATCAGATTCAGACCACAAGGCTGTGTAAGAAAAAATAGAAAATACTTGAGATGTCCTCATAATACAAACGCCAAGCATCCATTATTGTGTACTTCAATACCGGGCGCAAGCTTAAAGAGGCAAATACTCCATAGGTAATTATACTAGATAGCTGAAGTTGAAGTAAACAGATCTCTTGTCGTTCTAGAATTTTCAATTGGTGCTGTTTAAAAATCAAAATCGAGTAATTGGAACCCTGTTTGTTCCAGATTTGTTCCGGGAATTTTTGAGACGTTTATATTTTGGGGCAAAGGAAATGTGTCCCCCGAACTCGTAGGATATGAATCCCCTGGACAACTATGTGTGGGCATCTTGGAGATAAAGTGTAATAAACGTGCACCAATATCGAGGCATTGGCCAATATGGAAAACGAGTTCCTCATCAAGGTCTGTGCCAGGTTTAGGGCCCGGTTGGAGACTGTGGTTGAAGCTGGAGGTGGTTTAGGGGCGTCCTCAGGATTATGTCATTGTTGTTTGTTTTTTGGTGGGGGGTCTTGGTTTTTGGAGTTTATTTGAAAATTACAGAATTTAAACTTTTTGCTCTGTTGCATAATTTGGTCAAATGATTTTTTTATAAAATGAATCCTTCAAAATATTTTTTTTACCTCTATATCTACGTAAAATATCATTGATTTGGGAGATGGGGCTACATCCCCTCCACCTCCCCCCTTACAGACTCCCTTGTGGTTGGTTTGAGTGATTGACTTTTCTATATACCCCTCCATGTATGAGTAAAATATTTTTAAATTGCTAAATTAATTTTGGGAAATATATTGAAATATACATATTTCTTAAATGTTCTGGATTTAAAATCTCCACCCTGTATAGTAATCAGACTTTTCACAATGCAGTCACAGTGTAACTGTTAATAGAGGACAGCTTTTTCTCGGTATTTGGGTCACTTTAAGCCAATGTAATTAAATAGTATTTCTGAGATGTTGGTATTGACGTTGGGCTTAAGAATTGGGACAATGTTAGACATGAAGATAACATTTGAGCATTTTTGAACTAATTTATATTTCCCGTAATTGTTGAGCGATTATTGAATTTTAAAATCAAGGAAAAGATTTGCTTCAAATTGAATAATTGTTATTATATAATTAAAACTGAATAGTTGAATACTTTAAAAACTGCAATACCCATGGATTTAAGTTATCAGTTAATCCCTACGTAATTCCGAGGTTCATTCGGAAGAAAAATGGAATGGACTTAATTGTTGATTGATTATTACAATTTAGTATCAAGGCATAAAGCCCATACTACACAGTTTGTCTCTCAAATGCTACTTAATTTAAATACATTACACTATTACAAAGAATGATTCAACCCAAGGTATACATGTTATATTTAGTATCAGCACAGACATTCTTTAGGAAAAAGTTGGACAAATAAAAACATATACAGGGTGTGCAAGCTATCAGTGCCACGAAAAAGATTTTTTTTTTCAAATGAAATTTTCTCCATGACCAGTAATTAAAAAATAAAACCAAATTCTGAAATCTTGATGTATTCTAATTAATTATATACAATTAAATCACCTCTAGCATTTATGACAGTCTCTATACGAGGCTGAAAGTGTTAACAGACCTTCTCCACTTTGAATTTGAATTTCGATTCAGGCTAGATCAGAAAAATTGTCAATTGGTAAGGAAATAACCAATCCACAATTTCCTTTTCCTATGATGTCATCTTTAGGAGACACATCTAGTTCAAAGTTTGACAGGAGACATAACTTATTTATGTACTTTGTCAATAAATTTTAAAATACAGCAATAATCATTATTTTACATTAATTAATTATGACAGACATTATTCTAACAAATGGATTCCCAACCCTTTAATATAAAGGGGCATTTGTATTATTTTAATGAGCCAAGAACCTATTAAATAAAATTTCATGGAAAAGGGCTTTACAAAATAACACTATTAAATACATAATTATTTCAAATCTGGGCCAAATCTAATTTTTCAAAGCCAAACTGCTTAAAGCAGACCAATATTCAGAAAGATTTTTTTTTGAATTATTTTGATATATATCGTTCTGTGGACGACCCTGTAGCCGTAATCTAAATTAGGAAAAGGTTAAAAATCATACCACTCAAACCTAAATTTATATTGAAATTGTGAGAGGGAAACGTGAAATCCAGCCACAAACAAACAAATTGTAAGGACCAATTCAAGTTGGATGATCAAATTACATATATATAACTATTATGTACATTATTTGTTTTTTTGTTTTTGTTTTGATAAGAAATTGTTTTCTCTTTAATTTAGGATATTTACGATGTTTGAGTTTATTTATTATTGATATTATTTTACACTTGATAAACTACTTTCATTTTATTAAAGATTAACTTGGTGACCCATGAAGGTCGAGTACAACACCCTAGCAATAAAAAGACCCTCTATCTATTTATTATTCTGAACAATGTTCATATGTTCTGCCTGAACATAAAATAATCTGGAAGAAAAATCAAGAAAGATGAAAATCCCAATTTGTTTACTTAGTACAGGGTGCGACAACATACCGAGTGATCCATTAAAATCGTAACACATTGAATTTTAAACTTCAAAAAGATATAATTTATTCATTAACAATACTATAGATAAGTGTGTATCTGAGATTTTTTTATTATTCATTTAGGTAATGATGGATTCCAGGCAGCGGTGGAAGGCCTGACACCCGCTGCAGATGTAATTCACTGACAATGGCTTTGAGGGCCTTGGTGTTTGGATGACAGACACTGAAGGGCTTCCCAACTATGCACCCAAACGGTGTTGTAGTCGAGGGGCTTGCATCAGGGATGTAGAGGGCCAAAAGGATCAAAAAAGAGTTCAAAAGACTCATTCAAAAGAGTCTTGCAACGGTAAAGATGGGTATCCATCACTGTTGCTTTCACAAATGACCTATACATTCTCACAAGGCTCTTTCCATATACTTTTTTGATAGATATTGATAGTCTGGATTGAAATCACAAAATCTCTTGCATGGACTTGAGGGGATTGGCCTGGGCTTTATTAATAACTTATGCGGTCCAGTTAGGCCTTATTGAGAGAACATTTTTTCGAGTCCAACGTTTCAGACTTGCTGATGGCGTAGACTGTGTTCCTTGAGACTCCCAACTGCTTGGAGTGTGCGAATGGAAATTCGTCGATCACGTTCAAGTGTCATTTTCTCTACTTGTACCAAAGTTAAAGAGCTCAGTTATGTTTTAGATTTAGCTGTCGAGAAAATGACACTTGAACGTGAGTGAAGAATTTCCATTCCCACAGTCCAAGCAGTTTGGGGTATCCAAAACCATCCTTTACGAGTTCAGCAAGTTAAAAAGGCCAAACTGGACCCGGAGGAGTCAAAGAAAACAGCTAAGGCTGATCCCCTCAAGTCCTAGCAAGAAATTTCGGGGTTTCACACCAGACTGTCAAGAGAGCTATCAAAAAAGTGGATGGAAAAAGCCTTGCAAGGGTGGAAAGGCTACTTTTGACAAATGCAATGAAACAACCCCATCTCCTCCGTTGTAAGACTCTTTTGAATTAATCTTTTGAACTCCTTTTTGATATTTGGCCTACCTAGAGCACTCTCGACTACTCCTTAGGGGTACATGTCGAAGAGAAAATCCCTGCACTGTCCGTTATGAAACACCGAGGTCATCATAGCCACTGACAGCCAGCACTAAAACAACATGATAGAGAACAACATCTACAGCGGGTACCAGGCGTTCTGACACTGCCTGGTAGCCGTCATTGCTACTAAATTCTATTTTTAATTAATAAATAATATCTGGTCGAAGTTCAGATTTTATTGGACCACCTGGTAATTATTCGAGTTACATTATGTCTTTGATAAGTGCCTGGATTCATTTTTAAATTTTCTGGTGAAATTACAAACTGATATCCCCAATCCTTTCTCCGTTGATGTCACATTTTTTCTTGTAGTTGAATACTGCACATAGTTTGAGTTGTGTAGGTTGTAGTTGGAGTTGAAACATGTACACATGACACACTTCTTTTGCAACCTTATTTGATATAATTGGATATATATATTAGTGTTGAGTTCCGGTTTGAAAATCCTAGACCGGACTGAGACTGTTACCATTTATATTAGATAGAACCTATTCAGTTCTTTAAAGAAGTTCGTTCAAGATGGGTCCCAAATAAAGATTTTGTCAATACCGGTTCTATAATTGATTGTTAATGATGTCAGTTGTGTTTAAAATTGATAACATTGACTCCTACGATAACGTCATATGAAGTTAAATTAATTGTATTAATCATATTTTTACTACTCATAAATCTAAATCAAGAAAGGTAAGAAATTCGATAAAGAATTATATTCATATATATATATCTAATTTTTTTTTTTTGGGGGTCTTAGTTTTTGCAATTTTTTCCTAAAAAAATCCAAAATATAACCACTTTTTGAAAAATAATTACAAAATTAATTTTTTTGAATTTTTTTTTAAAACCCAAATCTATTAACAGAAAAATTTTAAGAAAAAGATTTGAAAAATCCACAGCTGTTCACAAAAATTTAATTTTTTTTTTATGAAGAATTTCAAAAATTAATTTTTTTTGGAAAAGAAATCCAAAAATCTACTGATGTTCACAAAAAAAAAAAAATTTTGAAAAAAATTTTCAAATTAAATTTTTTGAACAAAATTTTAAATTAAATTTTTTTTAAATTTAAGAATCCACAATTATTCACAAAAAAAATCAAAAATCAATATCTATTAAGAAAAAAAAATTAAAAAATCAATAACTTTTCACAAAAAAATTCAGAAGTTTATAGTTATTTGCAGAAAATTAAATTTTTTAGAAAAAAAAATTGACGAATTAATTTTATGGGAAGTTAAGGGGGAGATGCAGTCCCTTTAACTCACCCACTGCAGACGCCCTAATAGATTTATAACCAAAAAATCATTTCAGTGTTTGAAAACGACAGTTTGGGCCGAAATATTGGCCAATATCATTTTTTTAAAAATCACTTAAGAGCAAACCAAAAAAATTATTCGATCTTGGATCAAGTCTCAACACACATCTTTATGTACGAGTAACCCTACAAATATTTGACAACCCAAAAAAATATTAAAAGATTGTCAAAAATGGAGATTTAAATATACATGTAACATACAAAAAAATTTAGTATTTAGGAGAATATCTTTAGTGAAAGTATGTATATGTGTACATAATAGGTTGGGAAAAAAGTAATTTCGTATTTCCCATCTCTAATTTTGAAACTAAGTATATCTTGTTCATTATTGGTCACATCAGATCATACGATAAAGTGTTGTAAAGGTATGTGTAAATACTATCAACCCTTATCGTACAGTATTGTGCTTGTCTGGTTTAATCGTGAATTATCGTGCGTCGAGTATGGAGGTCTCAAAGGAAGAAATTCACTATATCTTACATCCTTAAAACCTGAAAGGGAAAAAGCCACCAAGAAAATTGGCGATGTATACAGGGAGCATAGTCTTTCGGCTCGTGTTCCACAACAGTGGTTGGACCGATTTCGATCTGGTGTAGTTGAGACCGCGCACTGGCAGGCTGATCGTCAAAAATGTCAATAAAATGATAGAAAACCGTCATTTTAGGAGTCGTAGAATTGCCCGGGAGATAAACATCGAGGATAAAACCGTTTTGAACCATTTTCAGAAGGCTGGATACAAAAGGAACTCGAATAGGAGAATAGGATACAACGCCAGCCCGTACACATCTTTGGTGATGCACCAGAAGCTATTGGAGCTCGGATAGGAAGTTCAGAACTGTCATCGAGTGACTACCGCCTGTCACTGTCTATGACTAACGCCCTTGGGAGTGAAAATTTGCCTTCAATAGAGGCCTGTGAAAATTGGTGTCCCGAGTTTTTTGTCAATAGGGACAAACACTTCTACGAGGTGGGGATTATGAAGTTGGATTCTCATTAACGCCAAGTTACCAAACATAAGGGTACATATTTGGCTTAAATTGGATGATTGCAACACTTCTTATCAAGTATTGCAATAAAAACAAAAATACGAAATTACTTTTTTCCCAACCTAATATATTTAGAGAGAAGAGACCTCTTTTGGAATTTGAGAGTGGAAATACACACATTTTTATCATATAATGTCCAGAAGGAGAGAAAGTTGGGATAATATAACTCATTGATATTCAAATAAATAAGTAATTCTAATTCGTCATAGAGAACATGAATTTGATCTCCTCATGTATGTATGAACGTAGATAGATGCTCACAAGGGTATGTTGGGCCACTCCTTTATGAATGTTTAGTTTGACTCATCATTTTTTTAATACTTTCTTCCTTTTAATAAGTCTTCTGAAGAATATATGGAATCTCCAGAGTTATTTAATGTACCTACAAGTTTGCAAAAATAAAACATAATGTTTAAGCCATCTTAAAGAGAAACTTTTTTTTTTTTTTTTTTTGAAATTTAAATCCTTACAAATCAAAGTGATGGAGATTATAGCTATAGGTATTATGTATTATTTAGCTATCAATAAAACTAAAACAAATTATGTAGGTGCTTCAATCATCCATAGTACAGTGAAGCAGTGATTCCCAACCTTTTTTTCACTATGGAGTATTTTTAATATCCTGATGCTCATATTCTTCCCACTCGTCAAAAATAAAAATCCCTCAGGATAAAGTCCCTTTGAGATATAAATAAATCTGTATCCATATCAAATAGAGTTTGTGCATGTGTCCTTTATGGGTGCCCACAGGGGTGTACATAGGAGGCAAAAATTTTGCATGGGCCCCTCTTTTGAACCTGGTCATGTTACGAAAGGGGTGCCAATTTTAGGGGAGGTCATATGAGGGGGCTTATATATACTCAAAACCAAGTTAGTGACTGGTTCAGGTTCATCGGTTAACTTACCCAATTATATACTCTGCAAATTTATTAATTGCCAGTTTGTATAATAAGTAATAACCAAAAGTTTTAAGTCTAAGTATCAAATCGAATACTTATAGGACCCTCCCTCACATGCAAAATTCTATTATATTAATATATAGCCATAGTATGAAATAACTCATCAGCAACTATAAAAAATCTTGTTTACCTTCATATTTAGCTTTTTATAATTAATTATCATAATATCAAAAAACGGGATATGAGGAGTCGCAATAGTTCCCAGCAGTGTGCTATGCGAAATCTGTAGTGTTTGAAACAGCGTTACGTGAGAATCTCCTGTACTGGGGATCCAGTTGGAAATCACTGGCAAGTATTTATTCATACAAAAGTTGTGTAATAAATATGGATCACATTGGACTTAATGGTATGGGTACGCAATTCAAAATGGTAATTGGATTTCTTTACGATAATAATAAATGTCGAGGCTTATTGTGAAATTTAATATTGTTATTATTTTTATAGATAAAAACAAAGTTCCATGGTATTCCTATCTATTCGTTTATTGCTATCAACTTGAGATGAATTGATTAGGGTTGAAATAATGATGGTTCTATTTGCCAAAAGGATTTCATAATTTGTGTCATGTTACATGAGAAGCCAGGGAATCATTTCACTTTAATATGTAAGCATTATATACTCGTAAATAATGTTCATGTGTCTGCCCTGTTTTCTTATGAGCCGTTTATATGGCATAAGAGGGTTCTAGGACAATTAGGTATAAGCATTTTTGCCAAAGGACAATTTGCCGATCAGACGTTTCGCCAAAGACAATTTCCATAGTGTATATACATTAGGGAAAATAACGTTTCGCCGAAGGACCATTAAGGACATTTGTTCTAAAAATGATATTTGATATATTGATTTATGCAATTGTTTATTTTAATTAAATTTGAAATGGTAGTATGATAAATAGGTATGGTTCATATGTTATATAATAATATAAGGTGAATTAATTAGTACTATTTTGCAGAAAATAGTACTTTTTTATTATAAATTATATTAATTGATGATCATTATATAAACACAACTCAGTAGTATGTGATTCGAATCTTTACCGTTGCAGTACTTTAAATAAATTATATAATAAACAATAATTGAATTAAAGTATAATTATAAGATTTTCTGCTAATGTTAGTTTAAATATAGAAGATTATTCTCTTTATACCAGTAATTCATTTTCTCGCTCGAAAATTATATAGCAGGCAGCTAATATTAGCAACCATGGTCTTAATTCAGTAATACCATTTGTTTTGATCCCGCCTTCTCCTCGCACTCATAGAAAGAAACCATATCCACTATTCATAGATATGAGTAGTATGTGATTTGTGTAGTCGTCATCAATCTACCTCGACATTTTGGGGGCATTAATAATATAGGGGAACACTCATTTTGTACAAATGATTTCAAGTAAAAAAAGGAATTTATCTATGTGCGCAGAATCCGAAACTGACCACAGTTTTCTTCCCAGTCATCTGAATTCTGAAATATCTGGGATTAGAGTAATTCGGGACTTTTATCGTTCAGAGTCATTTTTACCCTTAAAACAATTATCAAATTAAAAGTAGAATTAATAAAACTTATGTAGAGTGATTTTTATTTTTAAGTTTTTATTGATTCTGGATCTCATTTTGAACACGATATATTTCCATTTTTAGGCTGAAAAATTATGAAAAGCGGAGCTCTTCCTTAGATCCTTATAACTTATTCAAAATATATGGTAACGAGGAATATCATAGCTTATATGAAATAAAAAGTGTCCAATTTATAACTTTAAAAAAAGATCTATTAACAAATGTTAAAATTATCTACTCATCGTGAATAGATCGCTTTATTGTATCGATCTTTGTATCTCATTCCCAAGGAAGTAGGTCTTGTAGTTTTGATCGGATGAATTCTCCTCCCGTCGTCCCTTGTAGAATTCGGAATCCGAACGCGAAAATCTCTTGAGATGGATGATCAAGTTGGAAGTATCTTGCTTCGATTGCATCGATCTTCCCTTTAGGGGCATTGCGTCATAAAAGTGGTATTGAAATTGGAAAAAATATGATGATAATGTTGACTATTTGCTAGTACACCCCCAATAAAAATGGGATTACAACAAAACTCTTTGGTGATGCATATTCTATCAATATTATGGGCAAAATAAGAAATCGGTTAAAATAGACCTTTTGTTGATTTTTTTTTTTTTTTTTTTTGAGCTGTAAAAAAATACAAGAAGACGATGAAATATTATAACTCAGCCCCTATTTAGTCTCCTCAAATTCCAAGAATTATTTTTTGTGTGTTTTGTGTATAAAATAAGCCCCCCCCCCCGTATAACTATGCACACCCATAAAGGGACACACAAAAATCTATTATATATACAGATATATAACATTACTCGGCCCTATACCATTTTTGTTATTTTGTATTTCGGTTTGATCTTAAAGGATTTTTTCTAGGTCAATTTGGACTGATATATCGTTAGTTTTTTAGCCAATAATGGTCTGATTTTTTTGGTCTCACGCTATGGACCGATTTTCTCATATACACAATCATGCATGTTCTCCACAAAATAATAGGAAACACTTTCAAATTTATGTGATGTCATTGTGACGATGTTCACAATATGGAAACGCAGAGTAATCATCAACAATTCATTTAGAAAATCAAGTGCCAGTCTTTTTGGCCTTTAACTATTTTGCCTTAGAACATTCTGCCTTAAAGCCATTTCACCTCAAGGATATTTCGCCTTAATATATCTATAAATGAGATTTATACGTCGTTTTTGTTATTTTTGGTTAAAAATGTTGTTGCCCTTGAATTTTTTAAATCATAATATGTAATACTAATTACTATGAAATGCATTAAAAGTTTGTTTTCTGTTGGAAAAATGATGGAGCCATGCCCCAAAATTTCAATGCGTACACCAAAAAAATCTAATTAGTTCGAATCAGAGTCAAAATGATAATAATATTACTATAATAAGAAAAACAAAAATAAATAAACATGGCTACAATTCGAATAGATTTGCTAAATTGCTAATCACTCCTCCTTTAGTAATTATCATAGACATGATGGGTTATTCATACTGGAAATGACTCATGGATTGACTAACAAGCATTATATGAGGAAAGAGAATAATTCCATCTTTATTCCAACAGAAAACAATCATAGTAATAAATATTGTATATTTTGATTTCAACCAAAAATAAACAATAGGAACGTATAAACTTCATTTGTTTATATATTAAGGCAATAAATCCTGGAGGCAATATGTCCTGAGGCAAAATTACCGGGCATCATAAAATCGGTCTAGACCTAATTTTTTCTGAGACCGATTTAAATGTATTTATTTATTTTTGAGCCCTATCCATACCAAACTTCTGTAAATAATCGAATGGGTTTAATTTAAAAAAAAAACAGTTTAGAATTTGTAAACTGAAACCCAACACTATGACACAGCATATAAGTGGAGGGGCATTCTTTTGATGTAAGGTCTGTCTCCTCTTGAAGGAGCAAAGTAAGGAGATATGACTAATAAATATTTAATTTCATTTTAAATCACTCTAGTGAAATCGAGCTCTTTCTATTATGTGTAAATCCTACTCGTGCATATATTTGTAATAAAAAATCAGGACATATGTTCCCCTTCAAATGTGTGTTTGTATATCCACAATACATAATTAAATGCAGATGACTCTCAAGAAAAAAAAGAGAGTGATCATATCCAGTGATACTAATCATGAGCATTTTTGGGCATGCTAAAAGAAATAGAAAATCAAGATAGACACTCTAAAGAATTAGAATTATTTTTGGGGAGAACAGCTTAGATGGCATGACGTTTCATTGGCTCAGATACAATCAGCTGTGACAAAAAAGAAAAGGATATAAACAAGGACATTTGCTAGAATGTCTCCGATCTCGATCCCCAATTCAACTCTTAGTCCAACAAGGACTTACAATTATAACTCCACAACAAATACTCAAGGTTACTCTCCCTCCGTCTTTTATGAGCACATAGAAATGTTTTATTAGGCTAACTACAGGGTGCGTGGACAAAATCTGCCGCATTTTAAAGACGACATTACTCCATCAGCTGATGTCTGATCCGTCTGTTTTTGGTCTTAAAATTTTTCCCGGGGCATAGGCTTCAGTTATTGTACTTGTAGCGATAGCATCATTTTAAGTGCCCAAGAAAAGTCATGTTCAATGAGAGAGATCATAGGTGCACTGCTATTGAGATTATGCTTAGTGCTCACATGAAATTAAGCAATGCTGACATCTCTGGCCTTCTGGCAATGCCAGTTAGAACGGTCAGAAGTCTCAGGAAGCAGCTGGAGGAGTCATCGGATCCGATGGACGTTCAGGATCAAATCCACAACTCCCAGAACCATCGCTGGATTGCCGTGAACAACAGAGACGTCCCCTGGGTCATGAAGACCAAGTTTCCGTCATAGTCTTCGGGGTTGTGTTGAGTCTGTTGTCAGAGACATGCCATGGATATGGCAGCAGGACTCAGTTCTGACCCACAAAGCTAAGTGGACGCAAGAATGGCTGAAAAGCAATGCTTTTACGTTCGTACCCTTCTCCTCTTGGCCTCCCTCATCACCGGATTTGAACCCGTTGGACTACTTTGCCTGGTCCTACGTGGAGAACATGTCCAACCGCTCCTCCCATAACACCAAGCAGTCTGTCATCATCTGCATCAAGGAGATATTCAGTTAGATAGAAGCAGCGCAGATCCAAAATGCCTGTTCTCGGTTTCGTAGCCGCATTGAGCGGGGTTTGGCCGCAGACGACGGCTACATTGAATAGATAGCTGCTCTATATCCTAATAAAGATATTTGTTTTTATTTTATCAATAAATATTATAAAATAAGCTTGTAGTTGTTGTTTTTGAAGCGGCAGATTTTGTCCACGCACCTTGTATATACGAGGATGGTCTGAAAAGTTTTCAATCTCAATGTATATATGACATCACCTGTAAATAAAATCTAGTCACATCTAACTAGTATCTGTTGACAGATACTCACTAAAGTTTCAGCCATTTTGGACGCACAGTTGTTTTTTACCAGTCGTTTAGAGTGAGTTGATTATAGTGTTTTTGTTAAAATGGACAAAATCGAGGTTCGAGCCGTCTTTAAATATTTGTTTTTGAACGTATAACCTTAAAAGATATTCAAACAGTAGCAGATATTTACAGGCTTGTTGTTTTAAAATTGGACGCGTCATAGTAAATCCAACTCGGAGAAATTGAGCCAAAAACAAAGCAAAAAAAATGTATAGAAAAACGCCCAGCTCTATTTTGACGGGTTGTAGAGATGGGAGCATCGCTGGGAGAAGTTTGTAGAATTACAAGGTGTCTATGTTGAAAAATGCAAAATAAAATTTAGAAAAAATGTTTGTATCTTTGAAAGGTTGGAAACTTTTCAGGCCACCCTAGTATGAATGATAGCTTGTAATACATGTGCTTGTTTAAGTTCTGAGCTTAAACAAGTTTAGGAAATATCAAAAGTAGCGTCACACTTAGCGCAATAACTCAGAAACTAGAGAACATATTGTCATGAAATTTTGCTGTGGATTTTAAAAGTTTTTTTTTGAAAAATATATTTGAAAATTTTTTTTCAAAAAATTTAAGATGGGAAATTTTTGATTTTTATTCCAAAAAATTTTTGGCTTTTTTTTTTTTTTTTTTTAATTCCCCTGACAAATGAGGGAGCCATACAAAATGTCGAGGATATCTGTTCAGTAATGTTCTAACTTGTTTCTCTCTCTCTCTCTCTTTCTTCACAATAGACCTTATGTATTTTCCAAGGATCCATTCCTTCTATTCCTAAATGTATGATCCAACAAAAGAAAAACTAAATACGTGATAGTATTTTAAGGTCAATCCCATGAAAGTTATGTATACATACTTTCAAGCAACCTCAAAACGTTTGACATATGATCTGTCAAAAACCCAGAGTTAAGTCGTTATAAATAAGTACAAAATGTCATTTGATTGTTTCATTAATTTTTATTTATTATAGATACGTTCCTTTTTGAGTTGGGATTTTGGTTGTCCACAAAGGACAAAGGGGAAATCCATTTACGTATATTTGTTCAAATAACAGTTTAATTATACCGTTAGTCTATAATACATACTGTATTTACCAATAGATAAAGGAAAAGAATTACAGTGTATTTCAAATAAATTACCCTCGTCTTAAAATCAACATTTAAAATCTTAATTACGACATAAATCAAAAACCAACAAGTGTTTTTAGGTTTCATGACACTTTGCTTAGATTTTTTATAGTAATGTTTTTGTTGTTTGTTTATAAACTATTTATAAATATGGAAAAGAGAAAAATAGATAACGTAATTACTCTCTTCCACGAGGGCCATGAAGCAAAGCTCCTAAATTTCCACAATTGACATGTCCATGGTATTACGCACCTATTTAAACAATCTAAAAATGCTACCAGGATGAAACATAAGCGTCGAACCCCCCAGGTTCTCCAATGAGTAAGTTGGTAAAACATATATGAAGACCAAAAGAGAAAAACAGAGACTCCTTTCCTTTCAAAATCTGCTGGTAGTTACCTTCATTTATTTTCTGATGAAAAACTCTTGAATATAGACCCATCAGTTAACAGCCAAAATCATAGGTGGATCTACCAAGATGTTCACAAAGTCCCTGTTGTCTTCAGAAATAAAAATTCGTCTGTTATTATGACAATGGATGTCATCAGGAGTAAAAATCATGTTATGGATCCTTATTTCTTTAGTTTTGGCCTAAGAATCAATCAAGATGTAATCATGGATATCCTAGAAACAGTTATATCCTGGATGTAAAATGTGACTGCTGACAGGCCTTATCAATACACGAAGCTCCAAGAACAAATGAAGGGTTGAAAACCAATGTACATCACTTTTGGCCACATTTAAACTATCAAGATTTAAATCCATACATTACTATCGTTGAAGTATACTCGTCATAACAATATTATCTCCCTCAAACGATCCATTACCTAAGCACTCAGGAGTCTATAATCCTTTGAAGGAGGCTGGGGCATGTTCCTATTGCAGTGACCGTATGGAAAAAGTCCAAAACCAAAATGGAGAACACATTGAATAAAAGTCTGTTGTCTACATCTCAATAACAAATTTATAAGTAACTTAAAAAAATATATCTATAATCATTATAGTTATAAATGTAATTATCTGAGGACAATTTATCTGAAACAATCTTTACATGAACGTATAATTAAGAGTTGACTATTACTTTTTTTAGTCGAATCAAAATTAATTGGTTCCAATGGAAAAACTATGGGCAGTGCACAATGTAGTAGTACTGTGTCGACTCAGCTTGACCAGACTTGATTTTTGTCACTAAATATCATCAAATGTTCTGAGTTCGTGGCACAGTTTCGGATTGATTGTATAATCAATGAAAATTACTTTTAAATCCTTAATTATTTCCCCCCCTAATTTATCACCACCAGAACTCCCCAAAGTATTTAGACTCCCTCCAAATGCTTCAAAATCAGCACTGGACCCAGGGTTTATAACCTGCTTTATGTCTTTGCCGTAGGTATAATCAGCCCATGGGTCTGGGGTTCCTTTTGGAGCATTTGGAAGAGTTTATATGCTTTGTGAAGCAGCGGTATTGGTTGGTTTTTAACCTGCTTGGTGTCTTTGCCGAAGCATTAATCAACCAAAAGAAAAAGGGCTCATTTTAAAATTGAAAGGGGCCCTACAGGCATTGGGAAGAGGCAGAGGCTGTTTTTGACTTGCATCGTGGTCCTGCCATTGAATAAAAAAAATTGGGTGGAGGTATTGTGATTTTGTTTGTAAATGACGGTAAATTTTCCCAATGGCAAATTCCTCCAGGGCAGTTTTCCAATGGTAATTTTCTCCATGGTAATTTTCCAAAACCAGGTTAATGGCCATTTATATATTAAAACTACATCACATATTATTAAAGTATGCAACAAAATGAAGGTATTGGAGCGCCTACAGGCTAAAACCCACAATTATTATGGTTATTTAAGCCGTAGAATACCAAAATGACCATTACAACGTTCAACTTCTATAGTTTTTAGTCTATAACTACAATTCAGTGCCATATTTTGACATGAAAAAACTATATAAATGAAATCAAAGCAAATAACAAATTGATACAAGCATTTAGCATTTGAAAAATGAATTATTTATTTACTTTATCATGATTAAAATTTATAAAAAGTGTCTATAACCACCAAAAAATTGAGTAGAATGTAGGATTTTACATAGAATCTTATATCTTTTTTATCTTTTCTGCAAGTACTTTATGTCATAACTGAAGTTATATAATAGACCTTTGCATTTCAACTTTTAAAAAATTGTATTAAAAAAGGTTTGATTTTGATTGATTTTTGGTCTATCTAGTTTTTAATATTTATTAAGAAATTTAATATTATACGGTAGTTAGGTTGTGTGAATATATAACAATAATAGTTTTAGGGAAATTGAATCTTTCATGCGTTTATATCTATCAATTAATCCATTATTGTTAATTTAAACCTTCTATAAACTTGTTTCAATCTAAATTATTAATCATATCGATATATATCATTTGTTAAAAAATCATGAAGGGTCAAAAAATTTCCCCAGAGTATGTATTATTGTAATCTATATTCAATTCAGCTTATTTTATGAAAACTCCTAAATAATAATTTTTCCTAAATTGGATTTTTACTTATGAAACATATTAATTAAGCTTACATAAATAAACCAATTGGAGCTTTGTACCTCAATAAAGGATTGATCTTATCCAGTGGTACACATATAATTTTTTTAAATTTTCCAAGAGTAAAATTTAGACAAGAGGTTTAGTTAGGACATTTATTTAACAAAATTATCTAAAAATAATGCTGGGCACAACTTTTATTCCATATGTAAGCCCTCAGCTCTAATAATTGTCTCAATACTAGACCTAAATCCCTTATAGGTCATTACTTTGAAATCAGACACGAACTTGGTCCACTCCGTCTTGATAGAAGCTTCTAGAGACTGGACATTCATGTGAGGAGTAAGCCCCTGTATTAAGCCGCTCCTTCTCCTCAACAAAAATGGGAGGCAGACTTTGCCTGTACTACCCACAACACCCAAGACCATGCTTCCGGCTGGATTTTTGTTCTAAAGATATGTCTCACTGAAGCTGCACCCGAACTCCTTGGATATGGTCATAGAGGACATGCGTTGTGAGAGAAGCTTCAAAATTTATCTCCTTTGTTGCTCAATTTTCCTCGTTTTCGTATGTTTTGTTTTTAATTGAATCAAAACTTTACTTAAGGAATCTTGAGCCACAAAATCTCTCTTTCACCCAAGTTTGAAGACAATTGAAAAATAAATTTACGATTTATTAAAATTTAAATCAAGTGAACTATGACATAAGATCAATTCTGTATAGAGGCATGAAGTTTTACTTGAGGGGGCTGATATAATATGATTTCATGTAAGGTGTTTCTAGGCGAATTGATCATCTTATTATTTTATATTGTTTACAAAATTATATATGTCAAAAACCGGAATGATATCCGGCAATGACAGCACCCTCAAGCAATTTAGTTGTATATATGGAGCTAATTGTTCCTTGCTCTCCTGTTCCGACACCTATGACCCAGTAAAATTATAATGCGTTTATTTCCTTTAACAAATATAAATATATATTTTTTCAAAATAAGTAAGATTAAGAAATTATACCCTTATTCTTCTATTCAAACGACTCTGACAAGATTAATGTCTTGCATCCAAAGGTATTTTAAATTATTTTTTTCTTTTCTATGAAGATTAATATGTTTTATGAATAGATCATTGAGCAACATATCGTGGGTTGAACGCCAAATTGTGACAACTGTACTTTTTTTTCTTCGAAAACGAAAAAAAACAATGTTATATTATTTTCAAAAAGAGAAATGTCGACATTCTCGTTTATTTAATGGTTTAAGACATCAGCCAACAAAATTCAAGTCATATCTTACCTTCTTTTTTCGTAAAATGAAATCATATACAAACTTATTTTGTATTTAGATTCATATTTATTTAATATAAATGATGAAACTGAGGGTCATTTATTTCTATATGTGTTTAGTAAGTAGATCTGGATGAGATCTAGATCCTGGTTTTGCCCCACTTTAACCTTTATGATTACTTTTATTGATATGCACTAATAACTTGACTAGGGTAGTTACTAGGATTAGCCCCAAAAATTATCAACAGTGTTATATAGATTTTTATATTTATACAACTAGCAGAGAGTGACCGCCTTGCATTCCTGAATAGAAGGAAATGTAAACTAAGGATGAAGGTAGAAGAAAAGAGACAAAGAGAGGGATGTACAAAGAGACATGGTTGGAAAAGGTGATTGATTGACCACCACCACCACCTCTTTGAGCATTAAGGGCCCCTTCTGATAGTAAATAATAGACCTCAACCCATGGTTTGTGCAAGTGAAATTGTGCAGATAAATTCCCATCATTCACAATATGAGAGAGCAAATGGAGACATTCAATACATTCTTAGGATGAGGCAACGTGACAACAAGACAAGTAAGTTGACTAATAGATAGTGGTTTGTTCATTATCCCAAGTACCACTGCTTTCACTCTGGTATTGACCGAACTTCATACCAAGCAATGTATGACCATCTGATAAAGATCAGACTTTAGGGCTTACATTTATCCAAAGAGTGTGATATAACCACAGAGTAGCATCTATTAGAGATGTGTGATAATAAAGACCCTGAAAGGGCCTTAGTGGAGGGCATAGAGAGGACACCGGTTGATCACAAAAAGTGAGTATTCTGTCAACAATCTGTAAACAAAATTGTTCCGTCTGCGTCCTTAAATGCTACTCTTCAGATCCTTCCAGCATTGCCTTGGGGGAAATGAAGATGATTGGACATATCTAAAATACTCACGTTGATAATCTGTTCAGGATGGCCAAGTGCAACTGAGCGGAACTAATCACAACCAAGAAGAACAAACAAACAGGATGATGCAACTCTTCTCATCGGAAGATTAAGGATACTGAAGTAGGACATTGGTTCAAAGTCCAAGTTCCAAGTTTCGACTGTGGAAAAACAGATCCCCACCAAGATTAATAGAAACACAATGTTAGATCATCATGTAATTGGGCTTGTTAGAATTTTAAATCTGATGTATTGTAATGATTGCTGGGCAAGACAGGCGGATTTTGACAAAATCCGCAACTACTTGATCCCCACTAGGTCTTGCCTATGGTGATCCATGTAGTAGAGAATGAATATTATGTAAAAATATTTAGGTATGTCCAAAAAGGTGATTTTTGAAATTATAAGATTTTATGTAGAAAAGTATATTTAAATAAGTTTTTTTTATGACTATTTTGAAGAAACTAATAAAATTTATACAAAATACACAACCGTGTAGATCAAATATTATCAAATAGGATCTACAATTATAATGTACATTTTTATTAGAGTTTAACTTGTTGCTGTAGTCATCCTTATATACACACACTTTATCATGTTCATTCAAATTGCTCACCTTTTTGGCTTACATTTTAGCATTAAAAACACCTGAACCCTCCGGTTGTAGAGGAGCCGCATGACCAAAGTTACACATACCTTTAAAAAGCCCACTAACTATAATTCCAATAACAAAAGTTCAATCCCTTGAGTTGAAGGTTTTTGATGCTCAATGAAGCGATGGTGGTGGCCCACCTTTTTGACCAGCGGTTCACTTGCAAACCCCATTTGCTGGAGAGTATTATAGGATATTTCAAGGTGTCCTTGATACTCAGGGAAACGTTGGCCGTGGGTAATGAGCCACTTCTTGAACCTGTGGTTCTTTTGCATAAGCCGTGGGTAGGGTTTATTATAGAATATCAAAAGCGGTACTTGATGCTCAGGGGAGGGGTGGCAGTTGGGAATGATCCCCTTTTGGAGCAGGGGTTCACTTGTAATGTCCGTGGGTCGGGGTGTATCAAAAGAAAACAGAAGGGTCCTTAATACCCAGGATAGCGGTGGTGATAGGTTTTGATGTCCCTTGGGGACAAGTGGATAACTTGCGTAACCCGTGCGTGTATGTGCGAGGGGGTATTTTAGAGAATAAAATTATTTACAACTTAACAAGAACTAATTCGAATTCAAACAATCAACATTCATAAGATTGACAAGGAGAAAAATTAGAAAAATTGACAGTTAATAAGAAAATCAGTGTAAATTTTTATGTAAATGAAGTAAGGCAGGAATATGTATTAGTTAAATATCAGCATACAAATTTAAATTTCATAAAATGAGACGGACATTTTCCTTCCTTATTAACATTTTGCAAAGGTCATTTTTTTTTTCTTCAGTAAGCCTATTAAAGGGAGAGTTCAAAGTGCAACCAGCCTATGTTTTCTTATCCACAAAAGCTTAAAAATAATTGAATAATGATACCAAAAGAATGATAAAATTTCTGGGTGGAGTTTTTCGACTTTGATTTGATTAAACTAAAAAAAGAATACCCCATTGAGCTTTTTAATTTAATTCATTTCTATTTAATAGGCTTAAAGAAAAATTAGTGGAGATGGAGCGACGTAGCTCAGTGGACAACCGAATCTGGATAAGTAATTCTCTTGAACTCAATGTGTGTAGGTTCAATTCACAGTTACTCCTAGAAAGGGAAATATTCATTATGTATATTGACTTCAAAGACCATTTCTTGTTAAGATGAAGTAAATGTAATACTTTCATGTTAGCATTTACCATTTACTTTTTCCACCCCGAAAAAAGCTTTACAAGCCAATTTTATCATTTTTCTCTCTTTTTCAAGGTATTAAGATGAAGTAGATGCAGATTATTAATTTGTGTGGTCAATTAAATATCTAATTCCGGCATCTAGTTTTAATTTCAACGAGGCATCTGGTCTGATATGGTCCTTTACCTGTTGTTTTCCAGCTCAATCCAGGATGCATATGTACGATAAATTCGTATGCCAATATCCTAGAATTTTTTCCGGGGCACTCCCTCAATTGGCCGTCAGTTGTATGCATCATAGCTAACTCTTGTTTTTTTATTTTTTTTAATGCTGAAAACAAAAAGAAGGAAAGGTTAAAAAATAGAACAAAATAAAAAAGGCAAAATTTTATGTAACTATTCAAAACTATCAGCATCATCACTACTACTTAGATCACCATCTCGGAAGTGAAAATTAAAACCACTGTTTTTCAATAGTTACTTCTTATATGTTACGGGGAAAGGGTCCGATAGACCGTCCAATCATGCTGAATAAGCGTTCATCCTTCCACTTAGTGTATGTCTCTCTCTCTCTCTCTCCTTCTTCATCTTTTTCTTCTATTTCTTTTTTTCATGTCGTTAATTTCATTGTATCACGCAACCTTCCCTCCAAAAATAAACTTTAAAAAATCTCGAAATTATTTGGTAGTTAGCCAAATAAGTCAATTACACCAACTGATATTTCCCTCTTAAAGCAAATACCGCCATGGCGGCATAGGGTAGTGTATTGGGACCACGCCACAGTACGTCCCGGAAAACCTAGCTCATAAAGGCACTATTCATTATGTCTACAATCATTTTCATCAATACATTTAATTTATACACCTCATTTAGGATATTTAAAAAATGTTTTTAATCTTACTTCTTACATACCATACATTGTGATTGTTTCAAGTCTCTTACTCAAAAATCATGACGACATTATTTCTTATATTTTAAAAAAAGAAGGAAAAGATTATATACGGACATTCTTTTCACTTTTTAAGCAAGTATGTACTTCTGAGTATATTTCAAAATCAATATGTTACTTCTCTTATGATTTTTGTATAATAGTATACATACATATATATATATATATATGTGGAAAGAGTTACGGCATTATTTCGCTAACACAAAAATGTCCTATGTATTTGGTTGTCAGCTCTCGATTTCCTTCTTTGACTTGATACAGTATGGCTATTTCAAGTTGGCTATAAGTTATTATTCTATTACTGATGCTCCGTTTCCGAAAGGACAGGAATCCCATTCCTTGTTGATCCCTTGTCTTATATATATATATTGGCCATTTTATCGTGTCTATTCCTTTGGGCAACGTTAATTTTAGCAAGTATGATCTTATAAGTACATTTAGAACAGGATCATCAAAGTAAAGATTTGATTTCATATTTTCTGTCCAATGATATGATCGTAAACCTTTGATTCATGAGCCATTTTTGACTTAGTTCTAAACTATATGTATTTTTTTCTTTTTAAGAGAAGGCTTCACGGGGGTTTGGACGGATCTCTCTGGGTGCCTTTCACCACTGTGTTAGCTCCATTGAATGAAGAAATATTTAGCATTCTTAAAGGAAAAATAATCTATAGATAGTCCAAAGGTTAATAGAAATACAAGGCTATAACATAACACGTGTACGACTGATGTTTGACTTCCACAACGCTTTTTCATAGTGACGTCATCGAGTATGATTGGTTGCGTGATTGGTCACAATCTATCTTTTTGCCCAGCAGTAAATTTAGATCGATTACATAATAGCTTAACCTTGTATTTCTATTAACCTTGGATAGCCCTATAGTATCTTGGTTTACAATATGGAAATGACGCTGAAATGAACGACGCTGAAAAAAAGGCTTGCCCAAATAAATAATTGCTCAAATGAATGTTGCTAAGATGACACTCGCTGAAATTAATATTGTTCAAACGAATGCACGCTCTATTTTATTATTTCGATGAAAATGTTTTGGCTATTGTATAAAATAAAAATGTATAGTTACTCTTTTAATAAAATATAACCTAGCAAAATTATAATACAATATCGATTAAATTATCATGTAGGATTTGAACATTGCTAAATATATATAAAAAAATTATAATTCATTTGAAAAATTGTGGCGAAATAATATGAGTGATAGTTGGGATTACTCAAGAGATCAACAGGAGTTGGAATGATTCATATATTTGCCTAGTTACCAGATAATTTCGGGCCCTTTTTTGTGTCTTTTTGGAAGAAAAACTGTATGATACAATAAAGGTAACGACAAGACATATATAACAGTACTACCTTTATTGTGTCTCGCAACCTCTCCTCAAAAAAGAAAGCCAAAAAAGAGCCCATACAAGTTGGTAGTGGTTAGCCAATAGGACATGAGCAAACTAAAAAAGTATTTTATCCAGAAGGTGTCGTTGCAGTATTCAAGTAAACAGATGCCCCCGACAACCACCCCTTTGACATTTAACAATATGAAATAGGAAAATTATTTAGAAGGAGAAACTTCTCCCAAAATAAGATGGGAACACAAATTTTGAGCGTTACTAGCCACTTTTTGAGGGAGGCTCAAGCCCCCAAAAAAAAAAAAAACCGATATATAGGGTGTGACATCTACACTACAGGGTATATACTTCCAATATTCGCCTGACGGAAACACTTATAACTCAAAGACGACATTAGACATCAGCCTTCCCAATATACTAATAAAAAGATCTTAAAATCAGCTGTTTGTTAGTATCAAGCAAGTTACCACGGGAACAACATACAAGAATCTCTATCCCATTAAATTCAATGAACAGGAAAAGAGATGCGCCCTCATCGCGGCATTGGTGCACACTAGTGGCAAAGCATGCTCAGAATCAACTTAGGGACCATGCATATCCTGAGGAAGAGGCTGGAGGAGAATAAAGATCCAAGAGCCATCATTGAGAGGGTCCCAATGCCTTGGACGACTGAAGAAAGTCCAAGTATCCCCCTTCATTGTAAAGTTGGAGAAGATGATCCTGGCATGTCAAAATGAGTATCGGTTATATTTGAAGTACGCACCCTGTATTCAAAACCAATTCGTTTTTGAATGTTTTTTATCATTTAAATAGATTTTCTCGTACACCTATTATCCAATTTTAATAAAAACCATGCCAAATGAAATCTTAATAAAAAAAATAATTAATATTCAATTTAATAGTTTTTGGTGTCAATAACGGCCTCAACTAAACCTCGGAAACGCGAGCAGGTCTTTATGACAGTCTCCTTTGGCAGTTACTAGAATTCTCCAGAACCTGGAAATCAGCTCGGTTTTTTGTTGCAGGAGGATATGTAGGTGTGTTGATCAACAGTGTCCCACTAAAAAAAAAGAATTCCATGGGGTTGAGATCCAATACGCTTGGAGGCCGAACACTGGGGGCAACAAATTCAAAAATAAAAAAAAATACCAGGCGGTCTGACCTCATCTTGTGATCAGCACGCTTTTCTGCTGATTCATAATCACTTCCAGACTCCTCCAGTTCCTTGCTCACTCTTCAAAAAAAGGACTGGTCCAGGAGTAAGATGTTTTCAATCTCAACATTGTATCGTCCGGCGCGGATCACAAGAAAGATAATATGCCTTTTAAACTATACAGGAATGGATATTTGTTTTTGAAAGTGTAACTTTTAAATGGATTCAGACTATAAAAGACATATAGGTGTCTTGTGTTAAAATTTGACGCGTTTCAGTCAATTCAACTCTGAGTAATTCTGCCAACTACAATTATTTTACAGAGAAAAACGCGGAGTACTATTTGGACGGGTTACAAAGATGGGAGCACTGCAAGGAGAAGTGTGGTGAGTTACAAGGAGATTATGTTGAAGGGGGACAAATCAGAAAAAATGTATTGTATCTTTGTTGGGTCGGAAAGTTTTCAGGCCACGCTCATATAATAACTATTATAGTTTATGTTGATTTGAAAGGCATTTCAAATTTGGGTATACAGAGGATATCACTTTGTACATTGGCAGTTTTATTTTCTGAGAAACAACAGTCCAAAATGAAATATATATATCATACATTATACGTAGGAGTCTATCCTATATTTGAAATCATGAAATGAGCGCAAGAGAGGTGGCAATAAAAATAACTTTTATGGTTCTTCATAAAATTTAATGGTTAATAATGAAAGTGCATAGTTGCCGAAATGATATAACTCCGGTTTCAACTTTTAAATGAGTTCTAGTTATGCATAAATTTGTTTAACGATGAATGTTATTATTATAAGTGTATGTACTATCTACTTATTAGAGTTGAACCTCGTTCCAAAATCCCTTCTTGTTCGGTTCGGGCTTATGGGGTTTTTTAATAGGAGGATTTAGAACAATATTTATTAGTTTTAAAAAATTGATTTATGCAACAGATTTAAGTTCATATGTCGTTATTGTACACGTCCTTACATTCAATGTATTACGAAACCTTTTCTCCAAAAAGAAACAAAAAAGGTCCGAAATTGGTACTATTTATCTCGTAAAGTACTCCCAAACTATCATTAGTCCGACTATTTATTCATAATTTTTAGAATAAATTACATATATATATAATCTTTTATAGTATTTGATCCAATTCTGTATTATAATTAAAGAGGGGATGGGATGTGTGTAAAGAAAAAACTGAGTTTACCGATTATAAAAAGAAAAACAGTTTAAGTGTGTTCTTTTTCTCCGTTTTTCTTCACTATTTAATAAGCCGTGTGTGTGTTAACATTTCCCTGTAAAAAAAGAATTCTCGCCTATCTTTGGTGTAAATTGATTTAAAAATCCATAATAAAATAAATATATCTGAATTTAAATATAATTTTAATATTTTTCCTTTACTAACTCTATTATGAATATAGAAGCTTCTTCTCTTTATAGCAATAATTCAGTTTCTTCCCCCCTAAAATCATATAATAGACAGCTGATAATAGCAAGGGTCTTAATTCATGTGTACCATATGTCTCGCTCTCGCCTTCTCCTCGCCTTCTTACAAAAAAATCATATCTAATTATTAATTACTTAGTAGCATTATACTAAAAGCGTTGCTATACCTTTGTATTTCTATATTATAGCCAAAATTTCTTCAAAGAAATAAGAAAATTGCGAATATATATTGTATATATATAAGGGTCTACCGTAACGACAAAATTTGGGAATTTGTTTGTTTGTTTTTGTATTTTATTCCTCTCAACAAGAAAAGAACCATAAAACGTCCAAAGAAATTATCCCTCATGGACGCATTTTGATTTGAAATCTGTAAAATGTCGAAAAAAATGGAATTTTGATGTGGTATCCTTAAAATTATTGATGTGAATCAAGTTACAGGATTTTTATTTTATTAAGTAATATAGATTAAACGAATATTTTGCAACAATATGTTTCCAATATGTCTCCAACTTGCCTCGTGGTATGAGTATTTTAGTTTCAAACATGTTGCCAATTAATAAATATTCCCTTTTTGTACTGCGTATTATGCGCATTTATTTTGCTGTTTCTCTTCATTTTTGATACCGACCATGTGTATAATAGAATATTATCAAATATACTATTTTTGTTCATTTAGGGCAAATAAGACACCCTATTATACCAATTTATAATTTTGGACTACACAAACTGTCTAATAAACTCTTAAAAATACGACCTTTTATTTCTTATTCTTTAATTTCTAGTGTTAATTTGTTTTTTAAGCATATTTTTATAATATTCTATAAGTTTGATATTTTTCATGTATTATTAATATTTCATTCCTTTTTTTTCGATAACAATAATCAGCTGACTTTTAGGAATGACTATTGTAAAAAAGGTTCTGTATCGATTCTCCAATCCTGGATATTAATGATTGAAGTAGCATCCCAATTGAGGTTTGGTGAACAGTATGGCCCTGCACTGATATCTCTCGAATCACTTCCATCATTTTTTCTCTTATTTTTGATATCCCAAATCATCTATCTTCTTGCTGAGAGCCTCAAAAATGATTGGCCTCATATAGTGTATCCCCTGGGCAGTGAAGTTAGGGACAAGTAGGTTTTAAAAATTTAAATAATATCATAGATTATAATCTGTTTATCATATTCTATCTTTAATTTTAATACTATTTTTATTAAAATTAAGAAAAGTGTGTGCGTCTCTCTGACTGTGGAAGACACATTTTGACAAATGTGTATTGCTGAAGCTCGGCGCCTCATATTAAAAAGAAAGAAAAGTACATATTTGATGTGTCAACATAAAAATAATCTTGAACAAAAGTCAAGAAAAGGGGGAAAATATATATATTATTTTATATCATATATAAACATATCCAATATTTCATAGATATATATGAGTCAATTATAGAAATTGCAATAAATTTGTGGAATTAGTTAAAGTACCCAAGAATTTGAAGCATAGGTTTAAACCTTTGTTTGATTTAAAAGACTTATAGAAACTCTGATATCGCTTTTTAAATGAATTTTCTGATTTTTTTATTCTTTTATTATGACGGTCAATTTAGGTCAGTTGAAGTACAATTTGCGGCACACACAAATAGTTAATAAAAATAATTTATTAAGATAAATGGACGATAATTTAACGACAAATATAAATGTGATCCCCAGACAATTTTGAAAATTAAATCTAGCTTGCTTATGTCTTGACGGCCCACATATATAAAAATTTAAAAAAATAATGAATGTGACTTTATATTAGGTTTGGCAACTAACATGAGCAGCTGAAGTGCAGCACATCATATTGAAATTAAAAAAAGAAGTACTCGTACATATTTACATTTTTAAAACAAAGTTCATCGACACTTAATAACTCCGACCAATGCAGAATACCACTTTAGTACATCTATTTTGACAAGCTCTGACTTTAATGGATTTGTTGCCATGTCATGGATTTTTTATCGTTCCCACAAAACTTTATTCTTCCATGTTGTTGTTTTTTCATACTTCAAAAATCAAAGAATGAACAACGAACGGGAATTTTTCGAAAATGAGCGAAAGAATGGGAAAAGGGTGAACGGTAACAAACCTGAGCTTTTGACAAAATTCAAATACATTGATGACTTAGATAATTTGTAAGACCGTAACTGTATTGTATTCCTCAACCTATTTTCTTTTCTAAAAAGAAACATAATAAAGACACAAAGTCAGGTGGCCCTAGGAAATTCTGAATACATTTGACTCGCCAAATTTTGACATACTAACATATGTTGGATATTCTTTGAATCTACATTAAGGATATTTTGGACAAATATTTTGTCCAAAAATTGCATTAGAAAGCATTTTCTTTTTTTTTTGTTAACTAATTACAACTTTAGTATACTTCAGCTTTTCTTAAATATAAACTTCTTTAACACACGACATTATCAATTATTTTTTTCAAATCATGGAATAGTAAATTTAAAACATATGACAAGTCCTATATACAAAATCTAAATTATCACCTGGTAAGAGAGTCCACGTACTTCAAAATTTATTAAGCATACATGCTATTTTAAAGAATAATGATTTGTTTTTAATGTAACTCGATATCTCTCATACAACGTCTCAGGCACTCGTTTCATTATCCCTTCAGTATTCTTAGATTTTGAAAAAAAAAATGTTCCGGAGACTCTTTTTCAGATTTACAGAAATCCCATTGTCTCTCCTCCAATGTTTTTCCATATATGTTTACAAAGGTTAGAGTATTTGTTATGGTTCTGTAAATGACTCAATGATGGAAAAGTTCAGTCTTTTACAATTTATGGAATGCAATGAAAAATGAAAAAAAGCCTATTCGCCAATAGATTCACGTTTGTTGTTTAAAATCTCAAATCTTGTTTTTTCGTAGATTCAAGGACCTGTAATCTCCTAATCTGTCAATATTCCAGTTCCCTTATGGAATTAAAAAAACTTTCCCTGGGTCCAATCTCCCTTCCACGTACTTTTATGTTTTTAAGAACTCTCTTTATCTCCGATTCCCCGAGGTAGGTCCAACTAAGGTTTTGATTGGAAATCTCACATAACTAATCCAATTTCTTTTTCATTGACATCTCTGACACTAAGTCCACTCGCAGATCTTTAATAAAAGGTTCCTGCTAACCCATTGTTTTAATTATCTTCTAAGACATCTCCCTCAGTATTGTGGATGTTGTTCCCCAAAAAGTATTTATTCACCCAATGGCGAATTAAAATAATTTGACAGCCTCTGAATTTCTCGTATCACAACACTTTCAACATCAGCTCTTCTTTTTAGATTCATTATCGTCCTGGTGCTGCAATTCTTATTCTAAAAAAAGGTAATTCGATCAAATTATCCAACGGAGCAAAAACTAACTTACAAAAAAAAAAAAAAAACAGTCCCCTCCCCAAAAAAAAAAATATATACCTATATATATCAGCTTAAAAGAATTGTGCCATTTGTTCGTAATATTTATTCATAATTGTAAATCTTAAAAGGTTTCGTGTTTTATTTTATATAAATACTTCCGACATTTTATTTATTATTTGTATAGCAACAAATAAGAACTCTTTAGCAACAAATAGAAATTTAAAAAAATATTTCTACGTTGCTATCTCCCTCGTAAAATTAATAGTAAATGCCCCGCAATTATATTTGCTATTAATCGCACTCTCAAATTTAAGGGGCGAATTGGCCTCCTAATTACCTCGATTAACACTAAAAGAGGGATTAGTGCCCCGGGAGTCCCACCGGAACCAAATGAGCAAATCTAAACTCACTTTGGTAAAATCAACAGACAAATGCCTCCCTAATCACAAAGGTAAACCTATACCCAAACTCAAACAGATATGACTCCTTCTAGTAAAGATATAAGGAAAAAGCCCTAAGAAGTTTATTTTTAAAACACTCAAAAACAAACATAGAGGACTATCATCAATAGTAGACAATTTTTGTGTTTTTCTCTGAAGGTCGTTATTTTAAACGTCAAAAACATCATTCAAAATACCGCTTTCAAATGAAATGCCTTCAGTTTTCCTGCACAGTGTCCTCAGTGAAGGTAAAAGAAATCCTTCATCAAGAAGAGATTCATACCCTGACGAACCATAAGCAAATCTGAAAAGTGTAATACACCATTACAAATTCATAAGAAATGACATAGCTAAAATAAGGCATAAAAGAATCGTAAATTCATTCATTCCATTATTTTTTTACCTTAATTTTAGTGCTCTTTTAACAGTTGGTTCAATTGATTCTAGAGTTCTTTCCTTTCTTGGGCAAACATCTTAATTGATTGCCATTCAAGAACCATTCAAAGTTGATCTATTATTACAATACACTGAGCTAGACGTTACCATTATGAACAATATATTGTAATTAATAAGTACTGCCCAATTAAATTTAAAAAAATAATAAAATTAAGCTCACAAAGCAGTACATAAATTGAATTCAAAACCTTTAAAACGGCACTGATGGCAGTTGACAATTTTAAGCCAATCACCAAAGAGAAGAAAAAAAACATGCTTATTGATCGTCCACTCTTTCCTTTGAGTCCTTTAGGAGTTATGAACTCAAAAAGGGTACTACATAGGAGTTTTATATTAATTAATATATAATACTCAGTAATTGGTAAGATTATCAATTTAGTATATATAATAATTAATAAATATGCTCTATAATTTACCGTTGGCTACAAGAAAGATAAAGAAGGCAAGCTACTTCGTTTTTTTTAAAAGTCAAATTGTTCCTTTCACTTTTGTCAGACGAGGTTGAGAGTGAAGAAAATAGACAGTCTTGAGTGTATGTATTCGCCATTCTGATTTTCCTTGTTTTTCTGCTACAGTGGTGTATTATTATAAATTAACCTTGTTTATTTTATTTTAGCATTTCGTTTGACGTTCCTAATATTGGAATGATTTTAAATAGATGATATTTCCTTTCGCTTTATCAATTGAATTTGAGGGGGCATCCAATTGTTGTTTCATCAACTGTCAACTGATTATGATTCACTGAGTGCTGTTCTTACTTACTACGTTATTAGTTATTACTTAGTCAAACTGCTACAAGTATTAAAATATTAAGGAAGGAAGGATAGGCATGAGGGGAATCCCTGATCTTGTTGCTATTAATAAATAAGTGAGGAAAGAACTTTGCTAGGCCAAGCAACGGAGTTGCTTCATACTTGAAGCAATAATCAATCATGGCAATGGACTACTTTGTCTACGACTTGCCTTTCAAAGAAAGAACGGAATTGGTGAATATTTTAAATACTGAAGATGCCTGGTACGAACTTGGAGGACATTGTTTGGGATATGACATTACGCACCTCTCGAATTTCCGCACTCGATCCACATCCAAAAGAGGAGAAACACCCGCGGATCTCCTCCTCATTCACTGGGGCCAAAAGAATCGAACCGTGGGGGAACTCTTTATTCATTTGAGTGAGCTTCAACTCTATCAAGGTAATAAATAAAGACTCCATTAAATGTATCATCAAACTCCATTGCATTATCATTTATATCCTTTTATTGAAGCAATGTCCGTTCTTAAAGACTACGTTCCCAAAAATCTACACAAGTTTTTTGAGAAGCCATGTCAAATCATCTCAAGCGCACCTCTAATTCCAACCAAAACTCTCATCCCGCCTCCTATCCCATATAACATTCCACAGGTGAGCTTCCATATATCCTACATCACTGATAGCTATATATTTATAATTTATTTATCAAATACAGAGTAAATATGTAGAAAATAATTTGAATCACACGGAGTCCAAGAGTTGCTATAAAGCCTATCGACCCGCTCAATCCATCGCTATTTCAAAGCCTCAACTTAATATGCAGTCATGCTCAAGGTGAGTTAACAACACAACATCTCCTAACATTGCCTTTCTTACTACCATCTTAATATATTACAGTTGGGTACCTTCTAAGAATGTAAAAATGGCAAATCCAACGACTAATAAAGTAGGTTTAAATATCCCTCCAAATACATTAGTTCGTGTTTCTTCCCCTGGAGAAGGAACTATTTATTTGCCTGGGTCATCTTCCATTATGAAGAGAGGTCCCTCAGGACTACCAGTCAATGAATCTGGAGTCTGGTTGAATGAAGTATCTTTTGAAGAGCTAAAAAGTGCTTGTAATAATTTTGATATGGAGTGTAACCTCCTTGGTCGTGGAGGATTTGGAGAAGTCTATAGAGGTATATGGAATGGCCAAGAAGTTGCTGTGAAGAGAATACGCGAGGATAAGCGGAAGGTTCTAGGAAGTGAAGAGTTTGAAAAGTAAGAATATCAAAATAATAAACTTTTCACCTATTTTGAATTTTTATCTATGAAGGTGCATTAGCCAAATGATCATGGAATTAAGAACACTCATGTCTTTTCCGGCTCGAAATATTCTTCCACTCATGGCATATAGTTATGACGAAACATTTAAGGTTTAAAATTTTCATTATACTCCTAATGCATCATTTTAATCTGTATATTCTTTTAGACTGACCCTTGTTTGGTGTATCAGTTAATGGCCAATGGCTCACTTGCGGATCGTCTTCGTCGTAAGAATAATACAGATGTTCTAACATGGGAACAACGAATAAGTATCGCAACAGGTAGGTTTGTTTAATTCTAGTAGATACTTTTCGATATATGTACGAAATGACTATTCAGGAACTGCACGGGGTTTGGTATATCTTCATGCAAATCAAATTACTCACGTTGACATAAAAAGTCCAAATATTTTATTGGATGAATATTTGGAACCCAAGATTGGTGACTTTGGACTTGTAAGATGGCTAGATCAGTCCGCTGAGAATTCGTATAGAATTGTGAGTTCAGTTCAAGGGACTGCACCCTATCTCCCGGATGACTATATCAGAAGTAAGCAATTATCGCCAGCTGTTGATACGTTTTGCTTTGGGATCGTTTTATTTGAATTAATTACTGCTAAATCACCCTCCTGGCAAGATCCCGAATCCAAGTAAGTGTATCTTTTATTAATGAAACTTATTTTATTATTAATTTGCATTGTAGGTATCGGATGCGTGATATAATGCTAAAACAAAATTGCAATTTAAAAAAGTGGATTGATCCGAAATTGGCTCACTGTGGTTGGTCACAGTCGTTGTTTATCATAGGTATGTTTTTATTCTATTTTTTTCACGTGCAAATTAATATACATGGCTCATTTCATTTCTAAGGTCAATTATGTGCCGTAAGTAATCGGAGACAAAGACCTGAAATGAAACAAGTTTTTGAAGCCCTGAAGAAGCTGAGTGAGTTTAATTCACCACCAAACTATGGTATCAACAACGAGAGTGATGCATCTCAATCCAAACGACATGGAAATATGACTGAATTCACAAATCATATGTCTGAGTGCTTGTCCGGAGTAGAAACAGATATGGACTCTAAGATTCTACAAACTAACAAAAATATAAATAACTTATCCTCTGCAAATATACCTTTAATCCTTCAGGGGCAGTCCACTTCCCATGTTTCATCCCTTGAACCAACCACGTCAAACAATTTTGTTTCTTCGAGTCATCTCAGCTCTTCATTCAGAGAAGAAACAACAAACTCATTATCTAAAACCAATCATGCAAATTCAAATATACATAATGATATTCAATCCGGACAATTTAATATACCCCATTTTTCAAATATCATAAACAGTGATATACCCAACTTAAGTAATTTACGCATAGATAATGAAGAATTGGATAGTCAAGTTGAATCAAATCTTATTCCGGATTTAAGCATCTTAGCAATTGATAATGGAATCCCGAGTTTAGAAGAATTTAAATCCAATAGCTTAAATGCCACGGGTTGTTCTCAAAAACCTTCTATTCTAAATAAATTGAAGCAAATGGACAATATTGACGATAATCTATGCAGTTCTAAGCTGTCAAATATTCAGATATCCATAGAGGCTTGTCAAAATATTGAAGACATATTGTAATTCAGTAAAATAAGACAATATGATTCCTGATACTTTGAAGGAATAATATATAAATATTTTTTACAAGAAATTGAATTCTAATTCGTATCATTTAATATTAAATGTTGTTTTTTAAATGAACAAATATTTTATAATTTGTTACTATTCTAATTTTTATTTACAAAACTTTTAAATACATAATCGGTTAATTATCTTATTATACATTTAAAATTCTTAAAAATATTAAATGAAGCTTTTTGAATTATTTTAAGGATATTTATTGGATGAATTACTATAATACAGTGGTTTTCAATCATTTTTACTCCACTTCATGAATTAACAAAATATTTCCCATGAATGTAGATCTCTTTTTTTAATTAATAATCTTTCCAAGTTGACATTTATTCGATTGTACTGAATAAATACGAAGTAAAGTCTTTGTAAAATCGGAAATGTCTTTGAAGCAAATGTAAGACAGAAAATGCGAGCTGAATTTCAAATGTTAATCACTCTTGCTGTAGATCAAATTAAGTCCTAATATTTTCAACTTGAGGTAATTAGATATTTACTTTATACTTGTCATAAAGCCATCCAAATATTCGACGTTGTTTTTATACGCAGGTTATTTTTATTTTATTTTTTTAAAACCACATTAAATTAAATTAAAGTAATAAGAATTTTAATATTCAAAAAGTTCATTAGAAAATTTCAAAAATAAATAAAGGAAAAGGTAATCTCAGGCTATTCAATCCGAAGAAAATGTAGAAGTAACACACTTGAGTCCTTATAAAATTTAGAATGCTCCTCCTCGAAAAAAGGTAGGTCGGACTACAGGACTGCATCCCTTCAAAAATTTAGACTTTCTGGCTCTCCTGAAAGTATATGAAAAGTACTTTGATTTATTACAGAACTGTTCATGATTCTTTAAAATTCTGATCATTATTTCTAGCTTGAGAACTTCTGTTATTAGGTATGTTAAAAGGACTACAAGTCCCTCCCATTTAGTCTCAGTAGGAGAGGAGGGAAAGAGTATGATTTTTTTTAATAATTTCAAGATTGAAATTACTAATAGGTATTAAACTCTCGTTTTATTTAAGATATTTTACTTTAAAGGTTTTGTATTATTCTTAAAGGTTATATCTATCATCTGAAGAAATTATACGAAGCTGGGATTAGCCATATTTGCGGCATTTGACAGAAATTGTAGCTGAGAATAGGTAAACGAAATATCTGTCGAAAATATCAAATTACTTAAGAAATTATTTTTCAAAGTCCACTTTTTACTATTTTTTTTTTATGATTAGGACGATAAAGCCTTTTTTTCATCATAAATTATTTTAAATACAATAATTGTAAAATTTAATATTAATCTGGAACATACTTGATTTTTAATCCGGTCATTTCAATACTGTAAAATTTAAAGAATCAGAACATTACCAATATATATTCAGCGACCTTTTTAATTGCAAGTTTGTATAATATGTAATAACCAAAAGTTTGAAAGTCAAGGTATCAGATCAAATACTTACAGGACCTTCATCACTATGCAAAATTATGCACTTCTATTATATGAATATATAAGTATAGCCTGAAAGATATCAACCTCATCAACAACTATAAAAATCAAGGTTGTGCTCTTATCGGTCTAGCGGTTCCTGTTCTTGAAACGCTAGAACCAGAACAGACAAAGTAGAATTGAGACCGGAAGCGAGATTGTAATATATCGGTCTCGGTTCTTGTGATTTTGTTCCTATTTAGAAGGTATAAAAAAATACTTAATATATTATAAAAATTAAATTAGCTTTCATCAATACCTGATTTTTTTATGTACAATTGCACCGTTTCCCATTGGGTTTATTTACGTCGGCAGGGTAGTACAGTTGTATTTGAGTTCCGAATAGCTAAGGGCTTCTTATAGATCTGGAAAAGTATTTTTAGGCACAAGACAGTGTAAATAAAAGAGGGAAGGAGTGGGGTAGATTATGAATCCAAGTCCGCTACTAAGCTTGTCGGTGCCCTATAACATGATAACTATAATATTTCTTAAATCAGGGTTTCCTAAACTTTACAATAAAAAAGGCCCCCTACACTAATAAATTTTTATCTGAAGTCCCCTTTATACGAAACATGTATATTATGTATGTGTAGAATGAAAGCAATCCTCAATTCTCCATCTTTCTGCGCCCACCTTAGGCCTCCCCTTACGGCCCCCACTTTGAAAACCAAATGTCTTAAGCAACCTTAGTTTATGAGGCCCCTGCTAGAACTTGGTTCACTACGCACTCTATGTATAAGGTAGCTAAGGCCCTGTTTGTATCTAATATCATCTTCTGGGACTGAACTTTCAAGGGAAGGCCCTTGTTTTAATTACATGTTACCAAACTGAGCCTTTATGAAAAAGAACCAAACCCGAAGACTGGAACTAAGATCGAGACCAAAATCGTTGAAATGAAAGAACCGGGACCGATAGAACCAATGAACCTGAACCGGGCACAACCTTGATAAAATTTATTGTTTACCTGAATAAGTAGCCTTTTATAATTTATTATCATAAAAAAACCGCGATATGAGGAGAATATACCGGACTATGCGAGGAGTCAGAATAATTCCAAGCACCACGTTATGCGAAATCCGCGGTGTTTGAAACCGCGTTATAAATATATATAAAGTGTTTTTTTAAACTTTAATGACCGATAACTCAATACAATAATATTTCACTTGTTATACTAATTTTGCTCCAAATCCTTCAATATTATATACCTACGTATTAAAAAAAAACTTAAAATATGATTGATTGCAAAATAATTATATGACTAATTCTTATGTCGACATGTATTATAATCGGTCGGAGGATTTTGTGGTATACACTATACATAATGTACAGCTAAACCAGTTATGATGATAATGACCACAGAGTTGTGTATACTGTATATAATTCAATTTTTGTTTGTTTTTATTACGAAATCATCAAAGATATTTTCCTTCACGGTATTTATGTAATTGTCTCAAGTAGAAAAATAAATAATATGCATTGAGCCTTAATTCATTCATCGGTATGCAATTTGTCTATCAACTATGAGCATATTCAGGGACGTCCGCAGGATTATATATTGGGTAAGGCTTGGTTTTGGATTATTTTTGGAAAAAATCGGAAAATTAAAATTTCATTGCAGAAAAATTGAAGAATTATTTTTTTGGAAAAAATTTCAAATATTCAATTTTTTTTCAAAAATCCACAACAACTGTTCACAAAAGATTACATTTTTGGAATAAAATTTCCAAAATTCTCAGCTATTTACAATAAATTATATTTTTTTTTGTTTGAAATTTACAAGTAAGAACAAAAATCCACGTATATTCACAAAAAAAAGTACACTTTTTGGAAAAAAAGTTCAAAAATCTACAGTTGTTCACAAAAAATTAAATTTTTTGGAGAAAAATTTCCTAAATCCACAGTTACTCACAAAAAATTAAATTTTTTGGAAAAAGAATCAGAAAAATTATATTTTTTGCAAACAAATTAGAAAAATTAAAATTTTTGGATTAAAAATTAGAAAAATTAAAATTTTTGGATTAAAAATTAGAAAAATTAAATTTCTAGTATTTAAACCAAACTTACTTATCTTTCTTTTTTAACAAAGTTATAAGCAATCAAAATGGTAGCGGGACTTTTGCCCTACCTGTTTGCTGGTCTCTTCCTATAGATTCTTCAAATTGCCAGGGTTCCTATGTTGGTGCTTGTTAAAAATAGAAAGAGAGCTTGGACCGTAGGAACGATCATTACAGTAGTATCGGTTTCTGAATATACGAAGTTTGATCCAATAAAAATATGTATAATCAATTAATTCGAACAATTTACATTTTTTTTTTTTTTTTTTTTTCAAAACCTTTAGAAAAGGGTAAAAATTTCTGTTTCTGGAAAAAAGTCACATCATTTCAGAATAAGAAATTAAGATGTAATATATTCTATTTTCGGATTATTTTTTTTCCAAAGACCATTCCAATTATACAATATTAGTCAATCATAATTAATGTATGGTTAAGTGATTACGATTGGAACATGTATGTACAAATGTAAAAAAGAGAAAACGTGGATTGGAGTTGCCTCTTTCAATATGAATATATTTTCAGGTTACATATATATATATATATAGGTATATATTTATTTATAGATATAAATTGGAAAAATAATTATATATAGTATTGCTTTATACTTCATAATTAATTAAGTATTATAACTATTTTTAGAGATAGAGAGAGAAACAATATAAAAATGCATGAATATATTAAGAATGATATAATTCTAAACGAATGTATGTTGAGAGTATAAAAAAGTCTGTATTAATAACTTCTTAGGCATTGCTGGTTTGTAAGTTAAAAAATAAATCATATATTGATGCAGAACTCTGGTACTAGCGTGCTATTCCTTTGATATGGTTTGCGATCTCCCAAAGATAAGACGAAGGAAGTACGAGGTTTCTTATCATCAAGTAATGAAGAAGGGACGGAAGAGGTTGTCGAAGATGCAGAGGAATCATCTTCTTCATCCTCCTCGTCTTCTTCCGAGGAAGAGGGCCCCATATTACAGATATATCTGACTGGATCTTCCGCATAGCCACTCTCGTCAGAAATTGCGTCTTGATCATCAGCAGTTATCTTCTTGATATCTCTACTCGTTTCTTCTACATTGCCATTCACTAGATGATCCGTGACTTCGTCTTCATCATCTGACGGCGATGAGTTCATTTCTGCTCGTAGCTTTTGATACAGTGGAGAAGAAGTAGGGTCTTCGGCACCATTAGAGTCGTGTTCCATGAAATGGCTATGATGATAGTTTCTCTGGCCTACATCGAAGACACTATCGATTCCCATTTCAACTTTTTGAAGAATCTCGTCATCATCTTCAAAGGAAGAGTCGTAAAACTTTTCCTCTGCCTCTTCAATGTCCGGAGAGACTTCTTCGATGGCATGGAGTTTGGGAGCAGTTTTGGACTTTTCGATTGGGGCGCGATAGTTCTCTGAACCGTTCTGAAGAAGGATTTTTCGAAGAGGAACAGTTGTACCAGTGTCTCCGGAATTGGCCAGACTTAAACGAGCATTTTGACGTGAGATTCTTTCTTTTTTAAAGTCAATGAAGGCTTGACGAATACGATCCTTTAATTTGACAGCCATATCCTGAGCCTTTCGCTCTGAACGACATAATATCGCATGACATCGAAGCTCTTGCTTCATTTTCCGACCATCGTGTCTGCAAGTATGAAGAAAAAAACAACATGAAATACGGTTTGGTTTTTTTAAATCCTCGACTCATGTTAACTTACCTATATATCCAACAAAATACTTTGGGATATGTAGGATCTGCCTGACAATATGTGATGCGATTGGGAAGATATTCTGTCAAACCATGTTCTCTAGTCGTTGCACAGAGACCAGAGCTACAAATGGTGACTTTCATGTAAATATGAGGTTTTTCTGAGTTTGCATAATTTTTCCAAAGAGTTCCAAGAGGCTTTTTAGCACAGCCTTCCCCTAAAAAAACGATTACTCAAATATTAACGAAATCCAAGGAGGGAAAAATTGTGTTTAATCCATTACCTTTAGCCCAACCCGTAAGGACATTTCCAAGGTAAGTAACGTCGTACGATGAATCAAGAGCTGATATATCAGCCGATCTTTTCTTTTTAAACATAGCCCAAGATGGGAGTCTTAGACCCAAGGATGAAGACATCGTAGAGTTTATTTTTTGATCTCTCAAAAAAAGTATATCTGGAAGTAAAGAAAATGGAAAAATAAGTTTTTTTAATGTTATGTGGCCATACATAATTGTTATATCATTTAAAAAATTGTGAAATCCCTCTTAATTTTTTTTTTTGTATATACAGAATTCATGTATAAAAATGTTGTATTTTAAGCCCAAATAGGTTTATGAATCATAATGACCAATTAAGAACTGACTTATACTTTTACAAAAATGTGTACTAAAGGCTTGATGATGAAACATCCTTTCTTCACATTTTCAAGTCAAACACAATGGTGTAGGACAAGGAATTTAAAGTAATATATATAATAGGTAGAAATAAAACAATTTGACACGTACAATGTAGAATAAAATTATTCCACTACAGGTGCTCTCTGTCTCTCCTTCGAGTCAATGGATTATGAATCATGTTTCAAAGGAAACAAAAGCTAATTATAATTTAAAGACATCTATAAAATAAATTGTCAATAAATCATGAAAGAACAGTAGGTTAAGTATTTAATAAGTAGTAGAGTATGAGAGGAGTTAGGGGTGGGTGGGGTGAACCTTTCATTTGTTTGACCTTGGGGTCTTTAAAAATGAGTTAATCAGGCATATGCTCATTTCAAGAATTAAAGTTGTTTTTGCACAAACACCGATGTAACTTGAAACATAAACATGTATTATATTATTCCACCCATGCATGACTTTCAAAAAAACAATTAACAAATTGATGATGTTATCCTCACAGGTACTCAATTCGTATATAACAAATCTTATTATATGATTCATCATTGTCTCAAGAATCTTCACCAAGTGTCCATAGAAGTACGTACTCTGATATCTGCATATTATGTAGGGGGAGTGCATGCTATCTAAGCCGCAACTTTGGATCGCTCTCTTGGGCAAACGCGGGCACTTAGGCACTTGATCTTTTTTGTTAGAAAGCTTGTTCAAACCTGCACTAGTTGGGGAAAAATGGAATGAATTGACGAATTCGTTGTCCCAAATATTTGGAAGAGGCCCTTGTTATCCGCACCGGAGTGACAACATATCAATCTTAAGAGGGAATCTGAGGCATATAAAAGTGATTTTGAGGCAACAGTCATGTAGTATGAGGTCAAAGGTTGAAATGACTACGTCCAGACGCCGTAATTTGTGGCCAGAATCAAACATATTTTTAGTGAGAACCCAGGGAAGTCCATCAGGGCAATTGCTCGAGAAATTGACCATTCAGAGTCACTACTCCGGCTCTGCATTCACGAAAACCTTCCGTTACTACTCATACAATATGAGAATGGGCCATAACTTGACAAAAAAGGCAAAGGAAAAGCACTCCAAGACAGTTTTGATGATTTTATCTCACCAGACTTTTGGCCTCTAAACTCGCAAGATCAGAATCCAATTGATTTTTGTGTTGTTGAATGGCTAGATCAAACAGACCATTCGAATCGCATAGAACACTAAATACTAACTTATCAGTCGCATCAAGACCTAATTCCAGGATTTGGCAAGGGACAATGTGGCGAAGGCCTACTTGACCCTTTCTCCCTAGTATAGAGGCTGTAATTGAGGCTGAATATGATTTTATTGTAAAAATAAATAAATCAGAATCCATAAAGCTGTCAGAATCTGGTAATATTTTTTTATTTTGATAAATAGTTGCTTTAAAAAAAATCATTTTCGCGGCACAGATATCTTGGGCACCCTGTATATGTTTATCAAAATGATCATAGAAGTACGCACTCAGATAACTGGATTTTATTATGTATATGTTTATCAAAAGTGATCACAATGACCATAATTACAATATTTGTTGATAGTATCAACAATGAACATGTCTGAATAAGGGCAGAAAAAAGGCACCAAACATGTCCTCTTCCTTCTTTGTAAGTAGATATTATAGAGTCACACCTGTTTGGAACGACTTAAACAGTTAAAATTGTCAAACTATAGTTTTTTATCATCACATGAGAATGATGAATTGGGTAAAGGAGTCATTAAAATTCAAAAAAACAAACAAATTATAATAAATATATTAGGGATATTTAAGTAAATATCAGAGTTTTATTCATTCAAAGGATTTTATAGATCCTTTGACAAAAAACAATTATATGTAATTATATAATAGGATATTGGAATTGAGTAGAAAAAAACATATCCTTTTCATTCAATGGAAATACCATGAATGAGAGTCTATATTATCAAGATGAATATAAAAATTTAGGAATGAATAGTAGATAATTACAGCAATTCGGAGTAAATAATAGTCTTTAATTTCAAAAATAGTTGAAACAAAATTGGAAAGGAAGTGTTTGAAATTAAAATCTCTAGGGATTTTATTAAAGAGTTGCCAAACTATATGGAAATACTAATGGATAATATCTCAAAATTAATGTAAAGCTCTTACCTTCTGCAGTCATGGATAAAAAATAATAATGAACCAGCAAATAGAAAGCAGTAATTTCCTTTTAACTTTTTAGGATCGAACGAAAAGAAGTAAAAAAAAAAAAAGTAGAGAGACTACAACTACCCAGGTATATACTGAGGTAAGCTTATTTTCTCTTCAAAACATTATTGATATAAAAGTGAGTGTGAGTGTGTGTGGTTATAAAGTTCAAATTTAGCTAATGATGAATCCTTGAATATGTTAAATAAACTAAAGAATAAATAAAGTCTTTTAGCTTGCGAGAATCAATTTGACTTTCTCGCTTGTTTTTCCCATTTGAAATTAACATAAAAAACAAAGGCGCATTTTTTAAGTGACATCCTCCCTGATAATGAAGCAGAAGCAATTCAATCACGTCACTATATATTATGTTCATTCTATACGTTACATGATGAAATAACACAAGTTGAGTTGATTCCTTTCGGGATCGATTCCAGTAGATGAATAAGAAAACTACCAACCATTAATAAAGATATTTCTATTCAATCAAATACTTTCATTTCTCATGTACACCTTATCTTCACAGTTACCGAGTGGTCCATTAAAATCTAAACACTTTGAGTTTTAAATCATTAAACATGATGTAATTTATTCATTATCAATATAATTTTAACAAAATTACAAATAGATGTGTGTCTGAGCTCTCATAATCATTAATGTAGCCCCCCTAAGTGGTAATCTTGGTTTCCAGACGGCGGAAGGCCCGCACCTGCTGCGGATGTAATCCTCTAGCATTACATTCCAGTGCTAGCTGAAAGTGGCTTTGTGGGCCTTGGTGTTTGGATGATGGACACTACAGGCCCTCCCCTTGACATGCACCTAAAAGGTGTAGTCGAAAGGATTTACGTCAGGGCTGTGGAGGGGGCCTAAAGTGTCAAAAGAGTTTTACAACAGAGATGGGTTTCTTTCGTTGCAGGTGTCCAGTGGTCTTTCCACCATTACAAGGCTCTTCCCACCCACTCTCTTGACAGTCTGGTGTGAAAACCTGAGATCTCTTGTATAGGCCCTCATGGACTAAAAGGAATTGCCCTCGGCTGTTTTCTTTAACTCATCCGAGCTAAAGAGCTCAGGTTTGTTTTAATTGAAGCTTAACCCAAGCTTAATTAATTATTGAATTAGTAAGTGTTCAGATTTCAATGGACCATTCGGTACACACAGCAGGTAGTGAATAAGTCTCGCACCACTTCGTTAACTGTACTTTGAGAGGTCTAGAGAGTTTCAATATTTAAGTTTGACACATTCATGAAAAGCTGTTGCTGTTCAAATAAAATTATCTCACTTCAGAAAAAGATGGAAACAAAAAGGTTGAAGATTGGAGCTTTGATCCGCTCCAGCTATGATATCTCGGACATCGTCAAGCAGCTCGGAGTCAGCTGCATTTACAAGCTCCTGGATCCGGCCTCAAGGATCGTTCTTAAAGCGGTAGGAGAGTCAAGTTCAGTCCTAGCTCACAAGCACTCTTCTAAAGCTACCTCTCCCCCGAAAAAGTATCTAGACCAGTTTATCGTTACAGGGAATGCATTTGCAGACTACCTTGCAAAGAGTGGTAGTAAGAGTAAAAATTGTAAGTGTATAGGAGTGCCACGAAGCTACGAAAGAAGAATAACTTAAAAATGAAGTTTGGTGCAATAAATACAAAGAAGATCAAGGTATGAAACATACACATGACATGCTAAAAAAAATGGAAATCGAAGACTCTCTTGGAAGTGAAAACATGAGAATAATGGTTCAAACTTACAGTGGTCACATGCCTTTTTTGACCCACCTCGCAAATGGAAGGGCACAATAGCAACGCACAATGTGTGTTTCGAAGAGCCATAAAGTGTAGGACCATCTCATCAATAGATGATATCCTGCTCTCTTATATGTAGAAACATCAAACAATGGAAAAAGAAGAGGAAACTTCGTATTTTAATATTTTATGAAATTTTAAAGTTAAGGAACTAAGATAAGGGTACATATATATAGCACAGAGTACCCTATGTGTGGTCGTGTTTATTGCCTTACGTTTGTATAGTTTTATTATAGTGCATGTATATGGGAAATCGCAATAAATATTTAACTTTTTTTAATTGGTTTATCGCGTCAAAGATGGTCAAGGCTACTAGGAGGTTTGAAAAAAGGCAATTATTGACTCAAAAGCATTTATAATTCCGTAAGGAGCCTAGAATGAAATTAACTTTTTGCCATTTCCGAGAGCCCAGCCTTCAACCCGCATGACTACAACATCTATTCACACTTGAAGTCGAAGCCTCCCAAGTCCAACATGGCAACATTGCCGACATTGAGTCCTCCGTGAATGAGTGGAAAAGAATGAGTTTTGATATGTGTAGGCGGACTTTCGGCCCTAGTTGGAGGTTGTTAAGTTGAATAAATCTCTTTTTGATGTCACCTATGTGTGAGTATGGCTTCCTTCAGATTAAAATGAAGTACAGTATGGACAGTGGTGAAGGATTATTCACTACTCAGTACCTAGTAGATAATATATATCTTACCATCTTTCCATTACTATCTCAGCAAATATCCCCTTCCTTTTCTGAAGTAATATTTATTTTTTTAGTAACTATGAAATCGTGTAAATCGTTATCTAACAGAGGACTACTATAGTCGGTCTCCTCAAAAATTAGAAGATTAACTCAAAATTGATTAGGTTTAGTGAGCGATAAAAACCAGTAAGTCGACGCAAAAATCAACTATGAAGTAGACTCGGGAGTTTTCCCGAGTTTGAAAATTATCGACTCAGCAATCGAGTCGAATCAAACCCAGAGCAGGTCTAAGCTTGAGACAAAGACAAATGAGCAGGATCCTTTCCATTCAGAATCTGTTATTTTTTTTAATACTTTCACTTATGTAGGGCCCTTTTTAAAGCTTCCCTGTAATTTTGCCTCAATGATATTTCCCCTCATTTTTTCCCCTATATATAATAGTTATTATTTCATTTAAAAGTTACCTAAAGGTAACTATTACTCGTACCTATACACATAGATACAATCATGAGAGTTGTGTACATACCCATATATAAAATGTATTACTATAAAATGCATTAAATGTTTGTTTTCTACTGGAATAATGATAGAATTATGCCTCATATTATGATTATTCGTCAATCAATCAGTCTTTTCTAATATGAATAATCAATCATGTCGAACGATAATTACATATGGAGAAATGATTTACAGCAATTCATCTATTCGAATCCTTGTCGTGTTTATTGATTTATTTTTTCTTATTACACTAATTTTATCACCTACGATTTTTTTGGAGCATGCTTTGAAACTTTGAGGAATGATTCCAACAGAAAACAATCATTTAATGCGTTTTATAGTAATACACTTTACATATTTTGATTAAAAAAATCCAAAGGAAAATCAATTTTACCCACAAATGACCTATAAATCTCATTTAAATTACTTAGCGCTCTTTAAAAAAAAGACTATCAGTGCACCTAGCTGAATTTAAACGAACATCTATACAGCATGGTGGCCCCAATAAACAGCGTTGCCTGTGTCACCTCTAAAACCAGCAGTGGTCGAACCGAGTAACTAATTATTTTAAAGGCAATAATATTAATGTCGAGATGAATTTAGACACTTACCTTTAAGAACAATTATGAATATATTTTGCAACTTGTGAGTCAAGACTTAATAGGAGTAAGATAATCTCAAAGAGTATAGAAAACGGAATGAATTAAAATTAGAATCCCCTCCTCTTCAAACGTTTGTTTTATTATTATTAAGGCTTATCTTATCAAAATTCATATCAGTCAACGATATCCTAACGACTACGACGAATTATTATATATATATTCTCATTGATACAAAAAACATCATCTAAAAATAGATTCAAATTAGCACAATCTAAAAATGAATAATTCATCATGGGAAAATACATAGCATTACATCTGTAGTAGTTGTTATATAGTTGGCAGTTATATTTGTTTGTCTTAATACTAATGTGGTGAGTCAAAATAAAAACAATCCTGAACAAAAATCAAGAAAAATAGATCTTTTTTTATTTCATATACATACGTACAGTCCCATATTTCTTGGACTTATTAAGATTAATTAGTGGATTTGTACTCAAATTTCTGGGATGGGTCAGATACTTAAGAATTTAAAGCTAGTTAATAACCTTTATTTGATTTAAGAGAAGTACCGTGTGATCTATTAAAATTGGATCACTTTGAATTTTAAACTTCAACAAGATATAATTTATTAATTAAAATTACAACGATTTTAATATTAAATTCATGGATGTGTGCCTGTTTTGATATAAAATTGCATAATATATATATATTTATGAATTTAAATATAATTATTATATCTCCTCTGCAATAATGCTATTTGAAATGTAGAAGGTTCTACTCTTTAGAGTAGTAATTCATTTTCTACTCCCAAAATAATATAAGAAGCTGCTGATTTAACAATGGTCTAAATTCAGTAATAACATATGTCTCGCTCCTGCCTTCTCCTCGCCCTCTTACACAAATCTCATCTCTTAATCATACATACATAAAATACAAGATATGCGCTATACGCAGTACAACAATACTTAATTTTCATTTTAGGGGAACCCATATTAAAACATATAAAAAATTGTTAATTCCCCTAAAATAGTTATGACTACAATTTTAATCTAAATTGTTTTTGAAATATCTGAATTAGCATCACACTTAGCACAATAACTCACAAACTAAAGAAGAGTCATGAAATTTTGACAGCTATCTTTTGAAGGTTGGTACACACTGAAAGCTAGGTGATTTAAAAAATTTCAACCCTTGTCAATTCACAAATATATCTATAAAATCCCCAAAATACAAATGAATGAAGTTGAATCCCCTTCATTTTCTCTTCATTCTAAAAAGTATGTAAAACTAAAATAATCACTAATAATCAGTATGTAATCACCTATGTCAATAATAAATAGTTGACATTGTTTTTCATGATTAAACGAAAACAAGAATTAAATAAATAAACGAACTCAAAAATCTCAAAAAAATATTGAAGATGATAATTACATAAAATGTTGATTTTCTATCAAACATATTGATTAATAGAAAATCAAAATTGTTTTTGCGATCGATAAGACACAAACTAAGTGCATAAATAATAAATTCTTAGTATATACCTACATAGATTATATGTATAAGGACACAATGATATTACAAACAGTTTTATAACCAAACTACAATGTAGGTCTATAAATATAAATATATTCGTCGCATATCAAATAAAACTAATGCGTATCATTTACTCCTTCAAGGCATTCATTGAATACTATGCTGTTCTAACCGCTTCATTTTTGATATTTGATACTTTTAATCATGATGTTATTTTTTTTCTCATTTGAGACAAGGAAAGTGAAATGAAAAAGAGTTCATACACTTACCATTCCTCCAATTTGCAAATAAAGACATTTCTATGATAGTAAGCTTTATCACTATATGTATACTTAATTATGACTTATCTACGTGTACATTAGGTTGTTTGATAAAGACAGGTCATGACATGTTATATCCTGACCTACATTCCAGAGCTTATCTGTCGAAAACATCAGACATTAAGGCTTTCCTGACCAAAATAATAACTTACCTATCTACGAGGGTGGTTTGAAAAGCTTCCTACCTTAACATGAAGATAGCAGCACTAGTCAATACAAGCAAGTGATACCTATCTAGCACAGGGGTCACCAATCCTATGCCGCAGTTACCCGGAGGCTTCTTCTTTGTCGCCTGTTGTGCTTGTTTTCTAAAATTATTGTATGCTTTTGATTCGTTTATACATATTTTTTGAGGTGGTATCCCTACATCATTTTAAGAGCCTTAAAGTAGCACTGAGGTCTTGGCCCAGTTTAGGTGCAATAAATTCAAGTTTTGGGGACGATTAATTACTGTGGATGAAACTTGGATACAGGGGTATACACCCTAAACAAAAATATAGTCCAAACTGCAAAGATTTTCGTCAAATGAAGAATATTATGAACAATTATTTTCCAGAGAAAAATCCCGAGTACTATTGGGACGGGTTACAGAGATGGGAGCATCGGTGGGATAAGTTTATAGAGTTATAAGGACACTATGTTAAAAAATTATAAATTCTTTAAATATTCATTGTATCTTTATTAGGTCGGAAACTTTTCAGACCATTCTTTTACATATATTAGGCTGTTTCATAAGGACAGGTCATGACATATGTTAGTTCCTCAAACATTCCAAAGTTTTCCTTCCGCAAAACATCGGATCTCTCCTTCAACAAAATTAAGGCTTTCCAGATCAAAATATATTATTTACCAATAGGAATTGAAACCATCCAAATACTTACTTCATTAGGCAGGGGGATGGGGTCACTTGAGAGGCGGAAGGCTTTGGATAGATCCATGGAATTTTAAACACATGGAATAATCACGAATTCAGCAGCTATTCATTTCCCCTCTTGAAGTAATTGAGTAATACATTTCGTTGACTCTTTTTTCAATCAATCACTACCCTCATGTGGGAATAAAAATTATGAGTCATTATTCCACGGCTAGAACAAATTCATAAGTATAAAGCACAAATGCTAGTATAGAAGATATCAAATCTTTCTGGAGCCCTTAATAAGTTCTTCATTGACATTTTCCCCCGACTTGTTGCCTGAGCCAATGAAATAGGTAAATAAATTAGAATAACCCGTCCTTACTCTGGACTACTTTGTCCTTCTGCATGAAAACACACTAATACATTTTACTTTGCCAAAAAATAATCATTTGCATTGTAGACAAATCCTTATTGTTGTTGCCAAGTTCGGACAATTATTAGCGACAAATATACATAATGCCACAATTACTTGATAGGATGAATATCTGCCTCTGCGCAAGGAAGAAATGGAAACTAAGAGCAGTTTCCTCAAATGGAACAAAGACTAACATCCGTCAAGACTTGTTCAGATATCTATGAAATGAAAAATTCTGGTTAATTGCAGAACAAAGCAATATCCAAACTTTTCATTCCGATCCATTAACAAGTGGGACAATTATGTATTGTATTTACGCTTAGTGGGTCTATATTATTAATATCTCCCAATTTTATAAATATTTGGCAAACCCCTTCATAGCTAGTAGTCTTGGATTTGAGGATTACTCAAAGTAAAAAAAACCAAAAAACTCCACATTATTAAAACAGAGCTCGAAAAATGGCGTACCGGGTGGTCCATTGAAATCTGAACACTTACTAATTCAATAATTAATGAAGTTTTATTTTTCGAAATAAAACCACCCAGGTCAAAACCCTCAAGTCCATGAGAGCCCATGCAAGAGATCTCAGGATTTCACACAAGTCTGTTTAGAAAGCATTCAAAAAAAGGGGGTGGAAAGAGCCTTGTGAGGCCACTTTTGATACCAGCAATGTACGAAACCCATCTGTCCCGTGCAAAACTTGTTCAATAGCTGTAGTATGTACCAAGTAGTCCATTGAAATCTGAAAACTTACTAATTCATTAATTTATGAAGGTTGAGTGATTGAAATTAATTAATTTTTCGATACATTAAAGCATAAGCAATTAGTTACAAAAAAACCCCAAAAAAAACCTGAGCTCTTAAGCTCGGATGAGATAAAGAAAACAGACCAGGCCAATTCTTTTAAGTTCATAGAGGCCTATACAAGAGATCTTGTGGTTTCACACATTTATTTATAGAATGTTGAAATTCTATTATTAATTAATAAATTATATTTTGTTGAAGTTTAATATTCAAAGTGTTAAGATTTTAATGGGCCACTCAGAAACTCCAATACAAATTTACATGAAGCCAACACAAGTAGCTAATGACTTATTGAGTAAAACATATTAGAATACTATAGCACACAGTGCCGTAATCACTGTTAGGCCAGGGAGCCCAAGACACCTAATAATTTTTCCGGTAGTAATATTTATCGTCTCTATTAATGGTCCATGTTACTCAAATCAGGGCCCCGAATAATAAAACAAAATTATTTGTCCCCCTCCTTTCCCAAGAAAATAATAATAATTAATGAAAACTGTAGCTACAAATGACGTCTTGAAGAGTTTCTTTATGTCTTAAAGATAATGTATTTCACACCACGAACAAAGTTAGAAGATTTATTCAGAGAATGTCAATGAATTACGTAGAAACTACAAAATTTTCCCTTTATTGCATCATTGACAAAGGCCATACTGCTTCATTGTGAATCATGCAACTAAATTAAATTCAACTAACAAAGAATATTCTGAAGCAAATCAGCAACCGAATGTAAAGAATTTAAAACTTGCAACACTGTAAAATTGTACTAAATTAATTTGTCCACACACGTCATTACCTTTATTCTAACTCTCAACCTTTCCTTCAAAAAGAAACAGCAGAAAACACGTCGATCCCTCGGTTGTACCTTATAACATTTACTTCAAAAGAAAAAAGGACAAAAATCCATTGGTAGTTAGCAAGGATTTCCGGCATCTAGTTTTCATTTTAACGCAGCATTCAGCCTGACATGGGCTATTAGTAGCTGGTTTCCGGTACAATACGGCATGTCTATGTACCGGGAATAGACATAGCAGTTTGCCGGAATGAATTCCGGCACATTGCTGCAATTAGTAGTCAGTTGAATGCATCATAGGTAAACTCCTGTTGTTGTTTTTTATGCTTGCAAACAAAAAGAAGAAAATATTAAAAAATATGAAAAATGGAACAAAATGAAAGGCAAAATTATATTTAACGACTCAAAACTATCCCCATCACCACTCCTACTTAGATCGCCATCTTAGAATTGAAAACGAAAGCTATCTTTTTGATGAACACTTCCGAAAATCCCTTTTTTTTAATAGTTACTTCTTATATGTTGCGAGAAATGGGTCCAATAGGCCCTCCAATCTTGTTAAATACATGGGCGTCCGCAGAAATGCATTTTTTTATTTGGTTTTTGAATTATTCTTTAAAAAAATTAAATTCAAAAATACTCAGCTTTTCACAAAAATTTGAAAAATTAAATTTCAAATATCAAATTTTCTAATAAAATGTAAAAATTCCTTAATTCTCTTAATTCCCTCCAAACGTCCCTGGAATAAGCGTTCATCCTTGCACTGAGTGTCTCTCTTTCTCTGTCAGTCTGTCTATCATTTCCTTTTTTTTTTCCATTTCTTTTCTATCTTCTTCAATCAACATTCATAACACGTATATGCATAAAAGAGGCAAAACCCCGCTTTTAGCTAAATACAATGTACATATTTTTATGTAAGTAATGTACAAAGAATCAATCCAATTCTTGAGAATTATAGTAACTGTGTTCTTACACCTACGTAATCAACACCGGACTTTAACATCTTTATATTTTAATACGTAAGAAAGAATTAGGCTTTAAAAATATATTCATATCTTAATAGACACGTAGTAATAATGTGCGTATCTAAGTTAACAACATAAATCATTCTGGAAAAAAGCCTTGACTTTTCGGATAATTCTAAACGGGATTGAGCTGTTAGTATTCGTATGTTTCCAGAGATGTTTACAGGCATTCTTAAACATAACATAGACTTAAATAATATTAATTCGCATCGTTGACAATCACCTGCAAAAATGATATCACACGTAATTTATAAAAACATCATTCAACTGGGAAATCTGTAATATTTATGGTTCGTTAATTCACAAAATTGATTATGAATTCACTTAATGAATATTATAGCTAGTGATAAAAATCTTGGGAATAATGAGAGTGTTAAAAAAAAATCACCAAAAATCAACATGGTAACCCTGACAATTTGAAGAATGTTTTGGAGGAGAGAAAGAATAACGATGGAGATGATTCATTAAATGAGCTATAATCAGCTAACCAAGGACTTGGTCAAAAATTACTTAGATGTCAATCCCCAATTCTACTCTGAGTCCAACAAGGGATTGAGAGTGGATAAAAAAGTTAGTCGTGTCAACCTCACAAAAAAATGACAATATATATATAAGGAAATTTTGATCTGTTTTCAGGCCACGTCTAGACTAAAATATTAGCCTAGAAAAAATCCTTTAACCCTACATAATACCAATATTCAGTTCTTTTTCGAATTTATTTATTTTATTTTGAAATTTGTATTGTCCTAATTTCCCTACCCCAAGAATATAGAGAAAATATCTTTTTTTGAGCTGGTGTATCTCACCTAAACTTGAGCGAAACATTGGACGAAAAAGTGAATAGCTTACTAAAAATATATAACCCTAACAACTAAATAATTCTAAGCTCGTAATCAAATTTAATGACAGTTACAATTAGAGGTGGGTCGGGCTATGAAGTGTCGGATTTTGGGCAAGTTTGCGTCTTTTGGGGCAAAATATGAGAATCTATACAATAAAAGTATTCTAATATATAGTACTTATGAGAGCTAAATATATTTAAAACATAATTTAATAACGAATTGATGAAGTCAAATATCACACAACAGGGGTCTAGGACGGATAGGGGATTCCTAAATTTTTTTTTTTGCTTCACTCCGTAATTTGGTTTTTTTAGAAAATAAATCCTTCAAAAAATTTGTACCCCTAATTTTTCTCGTTAAATATTTTCTTCCAAACGAAAAAATATTCTAGTAAACAAACATGTCTTCATTTGGTCAAATCGAAAATAATGTCATGGATTTACATCTGTAAAGGAATTATTTTAAATTAGAAATATATTTCCGGCTGCAAAGTTCGGGCTTGGAAAAATGAAGTTCGGACATCGGGCTTTCGGGCTTATACCGAATCCACCTCTAGTTCATACTCTGCTTTTATATTCATATAATATGATTGAATAATTTTACATATGGGGGGAGTCCTCTAAGTTTTTGACTTGATACCTAGACTTAAATCTATTGGTTATTACTTATTATATAAACTTGCAATTAAAAGGTTGCTAAGTTAATATAGTTGAAGTTCCGATTTTTTTAAATTTTACAGTTAATTATCAAGTAAATATCGGATTAAGATTAACTTTTACAAGTATCTTTTGTGGCATATATTATTTTAAATAGTTTATTATGTATAAAATGGTTTTATTGTCCTAACCATACTTTAAAAAAAAACAAAGGAAAAATTGTAAAAAGTGGACTTTGAAAAATAATTATTCCCATTTTACAGATTTTAGTACTAAAAAACGAAGCGGATTTTTCTTGTTCCCAAAAACTGTGATAAGCGATATTTAGGTAAAAGGATTTGACGGATGAAAACATCCGAAACATTAGAGTGAAAATAAAAATTCCAACAAATTGAAATAAATCCCTCTGTGTGTTAATTTAGAAAAAGGAGTTTTTTATGTTACCATGAATTGTCAAAACTCTATCCTCAAGACGGAAGTGATTCTACTATCTACCAACATCCCAGTTTGTTCACTTATATTATATATAATGTATGAATAGTAAATATTTGTGATCGAAGACTACTGCATCTGGAGAGCAAAGGAATAAATAGATTCATATTTATCTACTAGCATTATGCATAAAAATGTGAAGAGACTAATTATAATTGTTCCATGAATACGCCTTAACAACAGAGTAATTACAATTATCATTACTACAGGAAGGCCGAGACAATAAAAGAACAACAATTCATTTTCTGTCAATGAATGAATCTCACATTTGTACTTAAATATTTTGTAATACTATCAAATATGTACTTTAGACAGGTTCGTTTTTCAACTTTTTTCGAATTTCGATTATGGTTAGTGCGGACAAGTTGTAATATGCCATAAAAATTACATAAGCAAAATTTTATTGTCATACGTTTTCATCTTTAAGTGGAACATCTCGATCAAATAATGAAAAAAGACAAAAACTCTTTACTTAGTAAATATAGATATTAAAAATACATTTTTAGTTATAAATAACTTACATGGAAATTTTTTGACCTATAAAAAATGTTGGGAAAATTTGATGACCCGCGTACAGTGTGCATAATTTTTTTCTTCTTCTGTATTTTCATAAAGGAAATATCAAAATTATCTTTATATTCTCGTTTTTTGCTTTAGAAAAAAAACTAAATAAATATAAATATATAAATGTTTTTCTATCATAATAAATAAATACAAAATAAAGATTAATTTTTAATCTTTATTGACAAAATAAATAACTTTTGTCCCCTTCAAAAATTGCAACCTTGAGATGATGTCGTAACAAAATGAAATTTTGCATAGATTATTTTGTTTTCATGTAACAACTTTTTCGAACTAGTGGTAATCAAAATTCGACAAGCGTTGAAAAACAAACCGCCCTAACGTACATATATTGTACCATCTAGCATATCCTTCACCATGGATGAGAGTAATTGTAAATCCTCATAAAACTAGATAATTTATTTATTTTAAATGATCACTAAAGCGAAAAATGACGCACTTAAAAACATCCTAATTTGAAGCGGTGATCTCTATTGTGTGTTTAACAGAAAGATAAATTTATACACTTTTGATAAATATTATTTATTTAATTAACATAATTTCTAGTGTTGAGACTCGATTCGAAATCGATTTTTCCGTTTCGGTCTTATGCAATTTTTTATAGAGCGATTTATTTCACCCTAGATCGTAGATTGAAATTTAAACTTTTAAAAATCTTGGAGCCATTTTTTTTCAATTCAATCTATGGATCGTGATATGAATTGTACACGTATAAATACTGAATAGTGATGTAAATTGTAGTCTCAGGCTATGGACTCCCCATCTGAGTGATATCCATTGTACACGTATAAATACTGAATAGTGATCGTATGTATTTTTTAGCTGGCCCGTTTTTTTGGAATTGGTAATCTGAAGAAGGAATTATCTTTTCCTCGGCTGTTGTCATTATTATTTAACTCCTGAGTATTGAACTTCCTTTCAACTACATTCAATTATATTCAAAACCTCATTGAAGGTTTCGTTCGTGTGTGCACGATCGACATCGGAATAATTCTTGCCTATGTCATTATTTATTTCCTTCTCCCTCCCCTTCCTTGTCACAGCTGATTGTAGCTGATCTAATGAAACGTCATGACAGCAAAGCTGTCCTCCAAAATATTCTCCTAGCTGTCAGGTATTGTCATATATTGATTTTCGTTTATTTTTTTAAAATGTCCAAAATACTTTAAGCTCCAAATGACATCATTGTGATAATGTTCACAATTTGGAAAAACACATGACATAATCAACTATGAACCCCCTCTAAATCTAACTTTAAGTGAGATCGACCCATATCTTACTTAAAGGAACGAATTAGTCGTGTCTTAAAAAAATGATAAGGGTCTCCAAAGTTATAAAGGATTTCCAAATCGAGACCAAACATTAATAATTCTTTTTCAACCCCTAAAAGAAATTTGAGACAATTGTTTTTTCAATTACATTAATTAATTATAATACAAAGTTGATGGAAACATGTTTGTCATGATGGGCATTTGAGTATGTAGATCTACACCCATACATTTAAATAATCTATTAATAGACATATAATTTATTTGGCACCATAGGTAAATAAAAACAGGTTTTGGGTGAATAAATAGGAGAGGCGCGTCCACATAACGATATTGCTAATTGTATAATTGATGTATTCAACCTGTTGAATTTGTGCTTTCCTGTCAGGTTCATCACTATAACCTTTAATTTTCATTTTCACCGTAGGATCATTGTAATATGTATAATTGGATCGAGAGTGGAATACTCCTTCGTGTCGATTCAGAGCCTTCTCCTTTATAAATGAATACACTACCACTCAATGACAATAGTGCATGAAAAAACGAAAATTTATATATATATATATTATCTGTAAGGTGCCGTGACAGTCTGTAGCTTGTTGTTCAAAAATGGCGTATGCTCTGAAGAATTTAGACAGCGCCCTCTATATGAGAAACGTACATAAATGTTAATTTTTTACTAAATAATATTATTCTTCAGGGAGTTGTATTGTTCTTCCACAAGACAAACGAATATAGAAGTTATCAAATTATCATTAACGTAAGAATAAAATGAATCTTTAATATCCCATCCGTGCTTTAGTACAGAAGATAGTAAACTTTTTGTTAATGAAAGTCACACAGACTGGTTCTTACAATTCCTGTATTTCTTCCTTAACCCTCTACTCCTTGAATTAAATTTTGGATGAAAATATTTATTATTATTTATTAAAACATAAATATAAGCTTGTAAATAGTAAGTATTTAACTTTTTCCCCCTCTCAATCTAAGATAATTTACATCTACAAAAGTCAGAATGTCAATTGGCACAACGGATGTGACGAAAAAGTTAGGTCATAAAAACTTTTGTATTGCCTTAATTTCAACTGATAATGTATTTTAGTGACAAAAAAATATGTTCTAAATATTGTTTTGTTCATAACTATTTTCAATAACTTATTTTACCTGTTCTCATCCTGTAAAAAGAAACAGAGGTCAAGGAGAACCGAAGTGGACGTAAATACACACACCCAAAGTTTATGTTTTGACCAAAAAGAGGCGTGATTTTCTAATGCAACACGAACTGAAAACGTAAACAGAATATGTCCTTTACCTGCCTTGCTCAGTTTCTAAGCTTTATTTCTTCATATATTCATCATATATGTATTTATATATAGTGTAACGAATTATTCACATACAAGCGTAAAGGGTTAATAACCTGAAACTTCAGACTAGACTTGGACTTCTATGAGTAACGAGGATTGAGATTCATAAACATCCTTTATTTCAAATCAAAATTATGAATCTGTCATATTATGATTGACAATTAATTATGTAGTAATTAAATCATAGCTGTAGATTTGTATTCATAACTCATCGGGCTTGCGCCCAAATACTTGTATTGAACTCGTAAACAGCTCTGATTATTATCTTATAATGTATTAAATTATCTCGTAAAAATGATTCTTGAACAGATTTAATTCTTTTAAATAATCTCAATACTTTCGCTAGAAAAAACCTTTTCTTGAGTTATTTACCTAAGATACCTTCTGCCAATGACTCAAAAACATTATTTGTTATTAGAAAAGAGGAACTTGATATCTAAAGTTCTTAGAAAACAAAGAGCAATTCTTCAAAATATATATATAGTTCACTTACAACCTATAAATACCTCTTGTAAATACATAGATAAATAGCATAAATGGATACTATCAAGGTTCACCTTCTGTTGAATCGTCATACACACAAAAAATGGAATCAACTTCCGTTTTTCCTCTGCAATAAAATATAATTACATTATTACATATCCCTGTTGTTAAATATCCTAATTTTAACCATATTTTATAATGGCTTGAAGGTTATTGAGTGAACACAAAGAGGACGACAGCAACTCAAACTATTACTTCAGCCGTCAAAGAAACGATCCATATTTTATAAATAGTATTTTGGTTTTACATACTATGAAAGGTTATTTGATACCGCAAACTTTGTGTTTCCTAAGTAAGGTAACAGCAGATTTAAAACTAATAATGGCATGTTATATTAGTATTAACTATACATTTGTCACGTAATAATTATAGTATTACCTAATAGATATTGTGTAAATATTATATGGAACAAGCAATTTCTTTAGTTTAGAGTCTATTTATAGGCTTCCTATTTAGGCGTAGTCTCTTCAGACACCATATATACAAGAGGTACTTATTAGTGTAGGGGTTCAGTCTGAAAGTTCTAGACCGGTACGAGACCGTTATGATTTTTAGTGAACCGAACTAATTCGGTCCTTTTAAGAAGTTCGGTCTGCACCAAGGAATTCCAGCACCTAGTTTTAATTTCAACCCGGCATCCGGTCCTGCATGACCCTTTATTGGCTCAATAAGGCATGCTAATGTTCCGGAAATAAGCATACCTGTATACCACAATTCGTTCCGACAAACTGCTTCAATTAACCATCAGTCGTATGCATAATAGCTAGTGATGTAAATCCGGTGAATTTTATAGCTGGTTCATTTTTTTTGGAGTGGGTAATCTGAAGAATGGATTTTATTTTCCTTAGGAATTATCATTATTGTTTAATTCCTTAGTAGTGAACATCCTTTCCTTAATAGATTCAATTATATTCAAAACCTGATTGAACATTCGCGTGTCCTCATAAAAGACGGAACGTAACCCTGAGGATTTGTGGCGGAGTTATAATTGTAAGTCCATTGTTGCCGCCAGAGTTGAATTGAGGATCCACATCAGAGAAATTCCAGCAAATGGCCTTGTTTTTATCCTTCATTCCTTGTGACAGCTGATTGTAGCTTATCTAATGAAACGTCATGAGCATTTTTCTTTCTCTCCTCTAAAATATTCTTCAAATTATCAGCGTTACCATGTTGATTTTCGTTGTTTTTTTTTAAATGCCCATTTGATATTTACTTACAAATCTAGAAACAGATAAATCATAGATAAATACACATGTACCTATCTATTAGTCGTTTAATACTTAATATATATACATTGTTTGATTAAAATCCAATCCAACACTTTGTAACCATAGATGATATCTCATCAAAAGTGATAGTACTGACAGTGTGTTCTACAACAGAGCTACAACCAAAGAAATCACTTTTATTGTGAAAAAAAGGTTGAAAGAAGATAATGGAACTTTGGAAGCTTAACTTCAGATATAATAATATTTCTCATATCTAACTACGGGTTCTGATTCTCCACATAGTTAAATTTAAAGGATTTTTTGAAATGATTAATGAACTGATTTCTGCTATGTTCCCATCGCCAGTAATATTTTAACAGAATAATGACAATATATTGACTTTGTTAAAAAAAGGATATTTTCAAATTTGGAGCAAGCAATTTGCAACCAGGTCAATGAACGTGAAAGTTATTGAGAAATAAGAGTTGCACGAATAAAATAAAATGATAATTTTTAGATGTAAAAATACCGTGTTATATGTAGTGTTGTGTAAGTCCTTATTTAGGATCGAGGACTCAAGACTAGTCCATTCTCACTTGTCTGTCCTTAAAAAAGGTCTAATTGATCCCTTCCTGACGTCATTGAGGGGGTGTTGCCTTTGTTTGTTTTCTTATTATACCGATATATAATAAAATAAATTATATAACGAAGTAAACATTTATTCATTCGATCTTTGGTGGAGTAACGGCAAAAGAAACGCAATGCCTTATTACCCAATGGATCCAACCATATTGTATACATCGTGGATTTTGTGGACTGATTCCATAGTTCTACTTCACCTCTTTCCCCGATACTGCACTAAAAAAATCGACGTAAATACTCTACAACAAACGAAACAGACAATTAGGAAGGTTCCATATGACAATGAGCCATAGCTCTACTCTGTCTGTTGCTGGATCAAAAATCGACCTAATATTTTCGTATTATAATGAAAAAAATAATATTTTTCGCAAGATATATGCAATAATATCTCATATATCTTATTTGGCATAATAAACCATCGACATTTCTGGGTAAAATTTCAAATGACCGCTCCCAATTATCTACAGTCCTAAGGACTAATAGGTCTGGTCCTAAGACTGCACTGGAAAGAATAAAGAAGGATCGACACTACACTGGCTCTATGTAATTGATTTTTTTCATGAGCTGAAAGATGAACAAGAAAGATTTTTTAATTGCACATAACAGAGTCAGAATCAGATTTAAAGGAAATGAGACAAAGAGTACCCGCCTTTTTCGACGTCAATTTGAGCTTATCTGAGATCACCCAACAAGATATGGGTTACAGACAGCTTAACCAGAGCTAATTCGAATAAAATCAATCAACACCGTTCGGGGAAAATAAGCTAAAAATTGACAGCTGAAGCAAGTTACAGTCTACCTTTAAATGTTAGTGGGATACCCCCCGAGCACATCGTGTACTTCATTGATTACCAGAACCTATCCTCCAAAAAGAAACAGAGATAAGTCCCCAAAATCAGTTGGTATTAGTTAGCCAATTTTCCCCGACTATGTAATTATAATTCAATCATTGTAGGGAACTGTTGTCAGCTTAATTGGTAGATAATTATAATTCAACCAATCAACAGCTTCAAAACCTTGATAGAGACTGTTTGATGTACAAGAATAGTCATTAAGGTCGCCCTCTCTCTAGTCAAAACCTGACAGGCTCTCAAATTTAAAACAGTTCTTGTGATAGTACACGGTGTTCCTTCTCTAACACAAATATACCACATGGATTTTGTTGTCAGCTGTCGATTCCTTCGTCTGACTGGATACGTAATGGCTATTTCATAATGTATTCTTTTTGATAAATAAAGTTGGATCGGAAATTTTGCCTCAAGGAGATTTTGCTGCATGATATATTCATTGCCTTCTTATATTATCGGATCGAACTTTACTGTTGCATCTCGATAATATTAGTTATATAGTTAGGAGAAAAAGAAAGATGGAAAATAATGATTAAAAGAATTAATAAATAATAATAAAAAATGAATAGTCAATTAGTTCTAATACTATTTGGAAGAGCATAAGCTCCAATCTCACAACCTGTTGTAGTGAAATTATCATTTCTGATGATAAATTTCTGGTGGTCAACTCATATGAACTTTATACTATAACAAAGCTTTAATATTTGGCGTAGCTGTAATTTTATATGAACATCACGTGGTATTTTAAGCAACTCTTCCCATTTGGGATAATATTTAATGTCTGGAAAAATGATGGATCGATTGAATGTATACAATTCAAAATCAAAGAAGAAATATATTAATCAATTGTTGATTAATGATAAGTCAATCATATTGATGTTTTTTTTTCCTTTTTTTCTTCTTTTCCTAGCTATATAATTAATCTGATCGAAATTAAAGTTAGAACCGATAATATAAAAGTATAAAAAGGCGGCGAATATGTCATGAGGCAAAAATGATTGCAGCCAATTATTGAACCAAATAAAGGAATAAAACAGGAATGCAATTTATTGTAAGTAACACTATATGACGAAATATACATGTTAGCCCTATAACGGCAATTATTGCAAACAGCTGATAATAAATGCTGGTCAGTAATTTAAGGTTCCGTCACAAGCTCAATGCTTTTAATTAACAAGCTTGAGAATCCCACTTTCTGTTCCAAGAATTAATATACAATCCTCATCAAATTGGCAACTATCAAATACCAAGAAGATATTTTCTTGGGTACATTCGAGAGGAATTATAAATGAACTCGTCCAATGGGAGTACTTGAGCATTTTTTATCGCCAATATCGTATATTCCTCGACAAGTACTTGGGAGTAAAGCTAAAGTGCTTTCATCCAAATTCACTTCAGACGTGACTTAGTGATCTCGAAGAAATCTCTGCGTCTGAAGTTTTAACTTTGATTTGGTTAACAAACTTGAGGCTTTGATCGGTAATTGTGTTCCTCAAGCTTTTTTACTATAATGGGAGTTGAAAAGATGAATGATTAAGGACTTCAAGTGAAGGAAGACCCATTTTAAGCCCTAAAAAATAAGTGCAAAGATACGTTTATGCTATAATATATACATATATATATGCGGGCAATACTTCCAAGGTCGAAAATTCCTGAGGCGAATCTTCCGGTCAGCATGGGGGAGCGGCCGCAGGGGTTGTTAATTACAGATTTTTTACTTTTTACTAGAAAAATTGTAATATTTAGTCTTTTTATCGGCAAAAAAATTAAATTCACTATAGATTTTTAATTTTTTTTTCCAAAAAATGTATTTTATTTTTCTGCGGGCGCCCCTACCGTTTTATAAACATATGCAAATGACGTAATATGATTAATAATAATACATGAAACAGTGATAAACGTTTTGAATCGTTATCTTTAACAAATCTAAGATTTAATGATCACATAACCAACTCTCATTTATGGTAAATTCCATTAAGAAATGTTTGATGTACTTGATTCTACAACAAGGAATTGTCCATACAAAGGATTATTCCATTGAATTAAATTCTAAAATAGGCTCAGTAACAATGTACCTATAAATATATAAATTATTTAGATATGCCTTTTTTTTCTCACTATTTACTATGGCTTGGAAAAGAAGAAACAACAAATTAAAAATCATACGTGGGTATAAATTATCAAAACGCTAGGAATTCATTTGTTGGTTTTTTTATCTTTAAATAAAACGACCAGCTAACATAACATAATATAATATATATAAAAAATGATGAAATGAACAAAACAGTCGACAAACACAAAATATCATTTACTATTATTGCCTACATCATACATATGTATATTATAGGCATATTGAAGAGATGAACAACAATACTGGTCTCCAATCTTTTATTTTTAAATAACATTGAAAGAAAAGAAAGAAAACTTGTTTGGATTCAATGTCAAGTCTCAAATACAGGGTGCACAAGCCAATTCCTCCTTGGAATCCAGGTTGGTAACAACAACATAACAACTGTTCCGACTCGGGGACGTTCGTTCGCAAGGTACGGGAGAATTTGAGGCCCCTAAAGGACTCGGTTCCCTACCATACCAAGAAAATAAGTCTTAAATAACTCCAAGACAAGACAATGGACCCAAAACTTGTAGATTTTATCGCAATTATTAAAACTACAGCAGACCAACAAAAATAAACGCGTTTTATTTTTTATACTATGTCTGTAAGTGGGAAAATGGCTGGGAAACAACAAAATAGGGACCCTGTGTGCTATGTCTTCCGCAACGGGTCAGTGCCGAGAAGGCTACAGAGACTATTGGCATCTACATCCGAACTCCCTAACATCAAGAAGTCCATTACAGCCTCATATAGCCAAAAAAAAAAACAATTAAATACTTCTGCAAACAACAATATGCCATACTTCTGTCTCTCCTCCGCCCCTGACCTCAACCCCCTTGGACTTTGCTGTTTGCAGCGTCTTGAAAAAGAATGTCTGCCACACCTCCCATCCAAATTTTGATTCGCTCCGAGATGCAATCCTGGTTGAGGTTTTATATATATGTTTACATAATACAGTAATACCTTGAGATAGAGGTGGATCGGGCTACGAGATGTAGGGGCAGTCCGCAGATTTTCGAGCCAAAATATGGGAATCCATACAATAAAGGCAATCCCGTGTATACTCATGAGAGCTAAATATATTTAAAATATCAGCATGTAATAACGAATTCATGAAATCAAATTAAACACAATCACATTTCATAAATAAATAGGCATTAATCATTCCATATTTTAATGTGTTATTGACATTAAGATCTTACAAACACGCCTATTTTTTCAATTTTTTAATATTGGAGGTTGGTCGATTAGTCATTTTTAGGTGTCTAACGGTTGTGGGTACGAAATCAATCATAAAAATACGATCTAAAAAAGAATATATTCTTAATAAGTCATACTTTAATTTAATGTCGCCGTCGAAATTATAATTAATTAATCTATATGGACTATTTATTCCTTTAAATTCAAATTTCCGTTTATTTTGTTAGAGTACATACATATTGGCATATGGAACCGAACATTTAAGCATGACGTCATTGTCATAGTTATAAAGGAATTATTTTATATTATAAATAAATGCTGGGATAGAACATTGGGGCCACGACCTTTTCGGGTATGGCAAAATAAGGTTCGGACGGGGGGCTTTCAAGCCTAGACCGAATCCACCTCTACCTTGAGATACGAGTGCACCAAAATACGATGAAGATTACGAGTATATATTTGGATTGACAAATAAAAATATAAGGAGATAGCCATTTCTAGATGCTACTGGTTGGTGACCAAGCATCTATTGCAGCGCCTCACATCACTTGCTCAATTACAAAACATTAGTAAGTTTAGTTAAGTTAATTTTAAAAAGGAAGATTCCCCCCTTATTTTTCATAAAGAATATATTACTTTGACTTACGAGCTCGGTTCAAGAACGAATTAAACTTATAGATCAAGGTATTTATGTATAAGGGCATTCTCAAAAACTAGAAACTCGAGCAAAATCTAAAATAGATATACTACCCTAATATGAACTCGACTTTTTTACTCGAATCAAACACTATAATATTTATATGTACATATGTCGTTATATACCACAAATCAATTAATTAATTTCACTTTTTTGGAGCATTTCTGTTTATTTTTGACTAACAAGAAAAAAATATTCAATATGCAATGAGTTTTGTGGTAATCATGACATTGCACTATTTAAAACATACCTCTTAATTACAAACATATGTATTATAATTTATAACTAAAATCCTTGAGAGTACAAAAAAGGGATTCAAAGACCCGTTTAAATCTTTTAAAAGATGAGTCATTCATTTATTATAGACTGCAAAAACAACCAGATTTTATAAGAGTGAAATCCCTTTTTTCTACAACTTGAATACAAACTAGGGCAATGTAGAACCACGTGATCAATATTTGTACAAGACAGTGGCATAGCGACACTTATTTTTGTTCACTATAGGGGTCAAGTATACTTGATTAAGGCACGTTGTTACCTTTGTTGTATCACACAGCCTTTCCTAGAAAAAGAAACATAAAAAAGGTCCTGACTCATCTGGATGTTAGCCAAATAACAACTGATATTTATGTCCAACGTAATCCCAGGTTTTCATTGTCATATCATTCCTCCACAACTTTTCAAATTAATTACATAAATATATATTTAAAAATATTAAAATCCTACATAGAATTTTATATCATACTGTATTTCGCCTCGTAAAATTTTATTGAAAGCGTAGCGTTACATTTGTATTTCTATATGAAAGTGACGTCATCTGTGTATCATTATTTTAATTGAAAACTATTTAAGATTATGATCATAAGAGATAAGATGTATAAAATAAAGGGACTACCATATCCAGGGAATAATCGTATTCCCTGCCTTATCCAAGGTTTGAAGTGCACTCATTGCCTATAAGAGGAAGAGGACAAGTCGTGGTTCTGGAGAAAAAGCGTAATAACATAGCAGCCACAAATCTAATTTTTGACGAAACTGACCTGTTAAACATATTGGTCCACAAAATAGAGTATCTTCTTCTTGTCTTCAATTGTAGCTATGGACTCTGCTCATTAATACAAGTAAACTAGCTCATAATATATGAGATCTTTACTTTAAACAACATATATATAAACCCTACTTAAACTACGGAAACAAAAATGTGGCTTTAATTTAATAAAGTCGGTCATGTCATAATCCATCTTAATCATCTAATTAATCCAAGAGAACATTCTTTATTCCATGCTGAAAATAGGTATTACATATATTGTGAGTTAATTACCTAAGACTTTGATTGTAATATCCTTTAAATATCAGTTCAAGGGCAGAGGGTCCAAATTATTATAACTAAGTAATAAAGACTACCATCACCACAGGTAGGGATTATATCAGTATATGTACGAGGAGTGGAGAGGGGGGAAAAATGGAAGAAGTAATCAAAGGTCCTTGATAAACACACAATCAATGAACATGGAAAAGTTTTGTGGTCATTGAAATTACATAATAATACCTACTCATTAAAACATTATAATTAATAATGGCGCAACATTAAGCTTTATTTATAGAGCTGAACGACGACACATATACTTAAAGTGACGTAGAAACAGTAATTCTAAGAGTAACTATACAGGGTTAGTGTTGTGTAGATCCTTATGTATTCGGTCTACATGGTCGTTCAGATAAATCCAGACCATCTTTAACTCGGTTATTTCAATTTTATAGAGAGAAGTTGAGCCTTAGTTTTAGGTTGGTTACGGAACTTTTAATTCAAAACAAATATTTACGATGGAGATGAAACGGAGGAACGCCATCATCGAATTGGTTTACGCGGGACACAGCCCAGCGTACATCAAGTTGATGCTCGGTTATCCACGACGTCTACAACCGCTGAAGGATGAGGGTATATAAGAGAAGAGCCCAGAGTGATAAAAACACACTCCCAGATTCCTCATAGATCTGAAACGGTCCGTGAAGGCATCTACTGGGACTCTGATTAACGCTCTTGCTAAAAAGTGCAAAGTAAGCCGTACAATAGTTTCCAGGGAGGTAAACACTGACATTAGAGGAAGGACTCTGTGTTATGTATTGTCTTTTATTTACTTTTAAATCATGACGTAGGGATTTGTTTTAAATAGATAGGTAGGTACCTTGTGTTTTACGAATTGGTATATTTTAATAGTTATATAGTATGTACATCCTTTTAAATGTAATCCCTTACAGAATATATGTTTTAGTGTATGATTGTACCCCCAATCCAAAGGTGTTCTTATTGACTTTACTCCGGTCCGTTGCTTCCGTCTGTTGGTGGTGTTCGTAGAACATTACACTATGTCAATTAACACAACAGACTCGACTCCTTAAAGGCCTCCATCATCAAGTACTGGGACAAAGTCTCCCCTGCGGACGTAATAAAGGCCTGCAAATCCTTTAGGCCACGTATCAAGCCAATGATTAGCGAAGATGGCGGACACATCGAATGATTTTTTTCTTTTGTATTATTAGAACTTTTACATCAAATTACGAACCTCTACCAGCTTCCCTTATTGATCAGGAGTCAGTTAAAGGTGTTCCGAATTTAGCTGAACCACCCTTGAGTTGAGTTACATCATCAGGAACCAAACTTAATAAGTTCTTAGGAATGAACTGGACCGGACCGATACTGAATTAGAAGGGGTTTCAGTCCTAAATAAGGACAAAATACATGACTACACTGGGTCATACAAGGAAACTAATGAGACAAATTTTTCATTTAGCAAATTAATATATCTATATTTGAATTTCCTTGAAACCATAGGCAACTTCTTTACATAGACGAATCGAGGGCGATACTGTCGCAGTTATTTCACAAATTAAACAAAATCTACGTATATGAAAATATTTAGTTAAGGAAATTAGGATTTTATTTTGATTTGAGAAGTTTTATAATTGATTTTGACAATAAATTGTAGCTATAATTAGAATTGCTTCTAAAGATGCTTAATACTACCAGCGAGAGCTGAATTGAGTGTGCGATTTCTAAACCGTCGTTCACGCAACTTAAATACTCCAAAGTGATGTTTTGTGGTAAATCCCGATTTGCTTTCATATATAAGACTATCTAGTGACATAACCATTATGAACACTTTTGATATAAGCCCTATTGGCTGCCCTCTTAAGCTAATTGTTTAACCTCTATGTAAAGACACAAATCGAGAGAAAGGCTCACTCACAGTATCTCCATACATACCAAGGACTTGCTGAATGGAAGAAAAAGTGGTCCTTGTAGCAGCCGTTACACAGTCAATGAGATACTCCAGGTTGTAATCAAAAAAATAAGGTTTTGCAATTTTGAATGAAACCTTATCAAATGTGGAACTAATATTCAACGTTCAAAAGTATATATAGAAAAACCTGAATATTATATAGTAGAGACTCATTTGTTCGAGTCAAACTAATTCTTGAACAATCTGTGCGAATGCATATACTTTATTTTTCCTGATATGCCTAAACTTGCTTGCACTGCAAAACAAGACAAAAAATGCAAGTCAATTATATTTATAAAATCAATACATACTTGTTTTAAAATAGAGTTTTGAAGGTTCGTATTTCTAAGGCATATAATGAAGTTGTCTTTTAGTAGGTATCAGAGATTCCAAGAGTGATTTAATCTCTCCACACTCTTTTGTTCATGATGATTAGATTTTATTCCAAGACCACCATCGTCATACGGTCAAAAAATCAATATTGATTCTTTCTACATAAATACACGAATAAAGATGATTAAACATACAACAGGGTTATCTCAACTAACATAAAAAATTACAATGTATTTTTGTCAGTTATTGATATTTTTAGTTAATTTCTATTATTATAGTTTAGTGCACAATACGTTAATTGATTGAACTCAAATTAGCTAATATTAATATGAGAGCAATCATCTACTATTAAATGAATAATAGCACCAGAGTAGCGTAGACTTGGCTAGCTACAAACTGATTCTGGGCCCTATTTCTTTTTGGAGTAAAGATTGAGATTGACAGTTAAAATAACATTATACAGGGTTGATCTTATCTAGTCGATCACATTATATTATTTTCAATCTGGAATAACATTGGTGCAAAATCACGGAGGGGGACAACAGGACATCTTAACTCTGATCAGAGTAAGCTGAGACGGTTGTAAAGAGTAAAAAGATTCTAAATTTCCCCACGGCCACTTATCTCTAGTATGCAAACTTTGAGAGGAGAAGAGTCATTTTTTTACAATTTTCCTATGAGCAATGTTGTAGAACACATCATTAGCTGAGGATTGCAAATTGTCTTTGTGGAGGCCCCAGTCTTCTAGGACAATTCTGAGTGGAGGAGTGCTGATATCTCAATCCTCTTCTCGTACTGTGTGTTCATGGGGGCGACCAGGACAATGTTTTTCTTAGCAATCGACAGCTGATTATGTGTTCTACAAGACTATTTATGGGAAAATTGTAAACAAAATGACTCTTAACCTCTCGAAATTTGTATAAAAGAGATGAGTAAATAATAACGGTTGACCCGGTATATGAGATATTTACCATGATCCATGAATATTCCTATTTTTGCTATAAATAAGAATATGTTATATTTTTACTCAGTTAAATAATTTATTATATTATATAACAAAATAATAAATAAAGAAAAAAACACCCTCAATGACATAACAAGGGATCGATTTTACCTTCATCTGACAAGTGGGGCTGGACTGGACCGTGTTCCGACACAATGCTATTTGTGACTAGCTTTTATTTATGAGTGCTTCCATCTTCACGTTGAGGTAGGAAACTTTTTAGACTACCCTTGTACATAACAACAGCTTCAGAAAAGAAAGAAAAAACACCCTTCCAGATTGCCTTGAGCAACAAAAGTCACACACAAAAAATGCTTAGGAATGACAACCCTAGGCATAAACCTCCAGTCAAGTCCTATTGATGCAATGTTATGTTCATGTACGTACTTATTGTGTGGCAAGAGAAGAAATATAAGCTCATAGTATCTATCTGTATAACAATATAAGGGACCGAGACATTATTTTATTAAACTCTCACGCGCCAGGGTCACCATTTTAAAAAGAACCCACATCATATTCTTATTCAGTATACTTATTGTGTATTTCCACAACATCAAGAAGAAGAAGAAGGGCAGATTGACCCCCTCATCACCAAAAAAGATAATACAACTAGCATCAACAACACCACCACCACCCGTGGCCCTACCTTCATTTATTAAAAACTACATCAAATGAACTTTGTTTTTATCTTACTTAATAATACCTCATACAAATCTGTAAAAGAAGAAGAAAAAAAACTGTTTTTCTCTTCATTCTAACAGCGATTAGAGATAGAAGGGATCTTGGATCCGGGTACCCGAACTTTTTTAGATCTAAATTTTTTTATAACTATTGCTTTGTATTTAATCTTAGTTATAAAAAAAGATAATATCTATATTAAGTGTGCATTCTATTTATCATGATTAATGATTGGAACAATATCTAGCAAAACAGTTGCATCACGTATTATTTCACAAGGTCTTACCTCATACACAAACACAAATACATTCTGTCAAAAAAGTACTGGGAATTGTTAATTCAAATTGCCCGCGCTGAAGGGATTTAAAAACATTTTCTTTTAGGTCGGCAGCACCGTCTTTCATAATGATGCAAGTTAAGGGACGATCTATAAGAACCAATTTGCCATCAACAGCCGGATAAGTCAGTCTACCTCACTAGTGTTCCATGATTTTTACTACGAACAAAATGATGGAACAAAGATTTTGCCTTAAATTTTGTGTTGCGAACGAAATTTCATGTGCTGACGCGTTGAAAATGTTCGAAAAAGCTTTTGTGAATCAGTTGTATCAAAAACCCATGCATATGAGTGGTACAAAGCGTTCAATGAGGGCTGTGAGATCAAGTTTCAGAAGTCAAAGTGATGCGCATTGTTATGTTTGATATCTGCGGTCTGGTGCCTCATGAATTCGTTACAAAGGGGCAAACGGTCAATAATGAGTACTATTTGAGCGTACTAAGGAGTTTGCGTGAGAAATCCGTCGAAAATGGCCCGTATTACTGAAGAACAATTTGTGGATTTTATACGATGATAACACGCCATCGCACAAAGCTACAATTGTGAGCGAATTCAAAGCCAAACACGCAATAAATACCATCGACCATATTTACCTGATTTAGCTCCGTGTGACTTTTTTTTGTTCCCCAAACTTAAATTGCCACTCCGTGGAACCTTGTTTTAAGTCTATTGAATCCATAAAACAAAATTAGTAGAAGGAGCTAAAGGCCATGCCAAAAGTGCCTATAAAAAAGGTTTCAGAGGACTGGGAAAAACGTTGGCATATGTGTATTGCATCTAATGGAGATTGCTTTGAATAAATTTTCATGATTATATGTGAAATTTGTGTTTTATTTAACAATTCCAGGTACTTTTTTGACATAATGTATGTTCACATTATTTGGTTCTCAGCTCTCAAAGTTTCATATATTTTTTTCTCTAATCAGTGTTGTTCAAATATTGGATACGAATCATTTCTTATTAGGTTGTGAACAATTATTAACTATTATTGAATAATCATTTCATAGTTGAAAGAATTTGCCAACTATCAACTAATTCAATACATTTTTCTGCTTCTTTTCCGAGGAAAAGTTGCAATATAAAATAAAGGTCCAATATTATTTTAACAATAATTATGATCTAAAAGTAATAATATTGGGTTATTTATTTTTTCGGCATCAGATATCAGTAAAATGTATGTTTAATCCTGATTCTATTTTATTGAGATCCAAACTTTGTGTAAAATGTTCATAAAATTTCAGCCAATTATCCGTCTAATTTTGTGTGCGGATCTAGGTCCGAAAGTTCGAGTATGAGAATATTTACTTCTAATGATCCCAACTGAAACAGATCCGAGAAAATGTGGATCCATCCTATCTTTTAACAGCGTTGCTCTTAAATGGTAACAGTGTAACACTAAATTTTTGAATAATATTTTGAAAGGAAAGAGATAAGCTACTATCAGCTGTGACAAGGAAGAGAGGACAGAAGGGAATAAACAAGTACAATGGCAAGAATTACTCAAATGCCAATCCCCAATTCTACTCCAACATTCAGACCTACAAGGACTTACAATTGTAACACTGCAATAAATCCTCAGGGTTACTCTCCGTCTTTTATGAGCACACCACGAATGTTCAATCAAGTTTGGAAATAATTAAATCTATTTAGGAAAGGAAGTTCACTACTCAGATATTAAATAATAATGACAACTGCTGAGGAAAAGAAAATTGATGTATTTTTAAGCTGGGCCGTTTTATTTTGGAGGGGGTAATCTGAAGAATGATTTTTTCCCCCCTCAGCTGATGTCCTTATTATTTAACTCCTGAGTATTGAACTTCCTTTCAACTACATTCAATTATATTCAAAACTTGGTTAAACATTCGTATCTACTCATAAAAGACGCAGAGTAACCTTGAGGATTTGTTGCAGTTATCATTGTAAGCCCTTGTTGGACTCAGAATAGAATTGGGGATTGACATCGGAGTAATTTTTGGCAAAGTCCTTGTTGATTTTCTTCTTCCCGTTCGAAAACCCCGTTTTTATTTTCAGGGTCAACATTTTGATCCTCGGTTTCTTTTTTTAAACATAATTTTCACCATTAATTATAAGTATATTTTAGACTCCCCCCCAAAAAAAAAAAAATACAAAAATTTAGCTTTTTATTAGAATATACAATATTTGATTTTTTTTCATTAAATTAGTTATTTGAAATTTAATTTAATGTTCTTTAAGGAGCTATAGATTTTGTAATTTTTTATGTAAAAAAATTAATATTTGAAATTTTTTTGCAAAAAATTTAACTTTTCAATTTAAAAAAAAATAAAAATTGGATTCTTTTTCAAACAACTTCCAAAAACCAAACCCCCTTCCAAAAAAAAAATATAAATATATACCCATGTGGATATGTATATTGTATCCACATAATATGAGATGAACTTACTTAATTTACCCCGAGATGGAAAGGTGGTACCTATCGCAATATTAATTTGGTTATATAATATAATGTTGCATAATGTTTAAAAAATTATGATCGTCTTTGTCTACAATAATATAAAAAAAAAAAATGTTGTATGTATTGCTCTATGAGCATCTTCTAAGTAAATAATACTAAGTAACCCAGGTGTGTGTGTCAAATGTAAGCAAAGGTATTTAAATTTACCATTAAAATGTTAAGTAACAATCATAACTAATAAAAACTTTAGTTAGAGGTTGATCATAAGTCTTCAATGATTTATTTCTTGACCGCTTTCAGACCAATGACCGAAATCGAATCGTTTTCAAATCGTGTACCAACCCTAGTTTCCGTCTCCTCTCCCCTAATTTATGATTTAAAATATTCAACTTCATATGACGTTATTATTAGTGTTGTGTTGCCTTTTATTTAGGACGGAGGAGCACGGTCCGGTACAGTCCAAATTGTCGGTCTTTAACACCCCGTTAACTTTATTAGATAACGCAGAAATTCCTCCAAAAAGAAACATAAAAAAGGCCCGAAATCATCTAGTAGTTAGTCAAATAAGTCAATCATACTAACTGATATTTATGTTTAAAGTAATCCAAGACTATCATTGCCCTATCATTTCTCCGCAACTTTTCAAATTGATTATATATACATATTTCATAATATTAAAATCCTACATAGTTTTTTATTCGACAGAGTATGATAATATTCCTTAGTAATATTTTATTGAAAGCGTAGCTCTACAGTTTCATTCTAAATATTATATGATAGATAATAATGTTTTAATATAAATAATAAGATGGCCAAAATATATACAAGGGACCAACAAGAAATTGTATTCTTGTCCTTCTAGAAATGAATCAAAAGTAAAGTAAAACTATTACTTCGTTAATTTATCAAAAGTAATAAAATATGATCAAATATCAAGTGAGACGAAGGAATCTACAGCTGACAAAAAGTATATATATATATAGGGTATTTTTGTATTAGCGAGGTAACGCCGTGTTAAAGAAGGTAAACTCGATCCCTCGTGACGTTATTCAGGGTGTTTCTCCTTTTTTTTAAATTATTCAATTATATAATAAAATAAATTATATAACTAGGTACATAAATATATGTTAGCATTTAATTGTATTATAACGAAAAAAGTACTATTTTCGGCAAGATATGTGAAATAATCTTAATTAATATCACAAATATTTTTATTTGGTTTAATAAACCATCGACATGTTTATGAAAAATTCCAAGGACTGACAGTTATGGACCGGTCCTAAGACTAAAATAAATAAATAGGGACCACCATCCCACTTAGTTATAGTAGGTCGAGGTTCACAATTATGAAACACCCATGACGTATTCATCAATTCATCTACATATAATATCCGTCCATACTGAATTTTTCGTAGAAAATGTTCTAGACCAGACTTCTTTTAAAGACGGAATGAGTTTGGTCCAATATAAATCATAGCTTTCTCAGACAAGTCTAGGATTTACAGACCCAAACCCAATTGTAGTGCCTACCTACCCATGTCAATTAAGGACAGAAATGATAGCGTTAGGGTTGGGGTGGAAGATATTGGACCGGTCTCATCAGAACGTTATAATTTTTTTAACCAAATTACTAATTCAGTCATTTAAAATTCCATAAGCACAGATTTATTAAATGAATTGATGATGGCATCATATGGCCTTCCATCACCTGTGTGTGTCTCCTTATTTTTCCAGGGGGTAACACTGAATGTTCATTGGTTGATTTTTTTAAAGTTGTGAATAGTCCTCAACAATTATTCAATAGTAATTCCATAACCGGGAAGAATTGGTCCAGAGGGGAACAGTGATGCCTTTGGGGAGGTCAAGATTTTTGCTTTTCAAGTATGTTGAGAAGGATTTTGTACGGGATCCAAAGGCTTCAAACCCGGATGAGGAGTTCTCTTGTCGGCATTAAAGCTTAAATCTTGCTTCATATAGCAGTACATGGTGGTCTGGCCGATGTTCACGAGCAACGCCATTGACTGTAACCTTGCTTCTTCTGCCCTCAATGGTGCCTCTAACAGATTCAAACAATTGACAACTCTTTGGCCTTGATCTGTACCTTGTGGAAGCTTTTGGTGTGGTTCTTGCAGTTGCCCGGTACACAGTAGAACGGTTACTTTCGAGATCTCTGATGGTAATATTCCACGCGCGGATAGCTCCGGAATTGCAACTCTGCATTCCTCCATGTTTTTGGTTATGACTGTTATGTATTTAATATCTCCTTACATGTTTTTATCTTCTTCGTCTATGTATTATAAGTACTGTGTTTTACGTGTTATAAATAGTATCGTCTTTTGTAAATATATTAGAGTATAGTTAGAATACACATGATCTAGTGTTACATTATTCCTCCACGTGAATTCTTCTCCTCATTTCTCTCGGTCATCCTGGATCTCTCCTATTATAAATAAGTTTGACTCTCTCGTTCGTCAAGACGCAACAATGACGCTCTTATTTATCGGTTGACTTTGCGTATTTTGTGTTTATTGTTTCATTCAACAATTTTTTACAATAAGTTATTAGCGTTAAACATCAAAAAATAACAAATAAGACATAGATCAACATTTAAAAAATTTGTTGTACTTTAGCTTGTTCATCATTAACCATCATAATAACAGAAGTAAGATTGATTTTTTTTTTCAAACTCGTCTTAATCATTTCCTATATGCCTTAAACATATGTTGACACAAGACGTACACATAGTAGGTAAAGTTGTATCAATAATAATTTAATGACAAATATTGAAACATTTTTTCCAAACGCTCACTTAACAAACTTGAGTTGAGCTTATTTTAAGATTTAAAAAATATATAAAATGTTTCAAAATATTACTGAAAACATAAATAAGCAATTGAGTTTAAAATAAAAGCAAACGAACCAAGACCTAACTTCAATAAAATTATCAGAAATAAATAAACGGTCTAAGATTTCCAGACGGAAACCCAACACTAATATAATTATATGGAAGTATGTTATATACATTTACAGAGTGGTCCAGATAAATAGAGAACCCCTTTAAATGGTTATAACGAACAAACTAGATGTGGTAGAACCATAATTTTATTGTTACTTGAAAGCTACATTTAATTAAATTCAATAATTAATAATGAGATCTACCTCTATTGATAACCTCAGCCACGCGGCGCCGGAAGCTTTGGCAGGCTCGGACGACCTCGTGCAGATCCAGCTTTGCCATTGTACTGGTTCCAAGGTTAATAGAAATACAAGGTTAAACCATCATATAATCGGGCTTACTAGAATTTTTCAATTTGATGTACCGTACCGACTGCTAGGCAAAACAGACATATTTTGATGTCATAGAGAATAAAAACAGTATATTAAAACCATATTGATATAATACTATCAATTATATGATTAATAGTAATAGTAGAATATACTCTTTGACGTCACTATTAAAAAGCGTGGTGGAAATTAAACATCAGTGGGAAAGGCGCTATGGTATAATCTTGTATTTTTATTAGCCTTGACTTGTTCTGTTTTTGCATTTTTAATTTACATTCCCTGGATGGATGGAGTAGCCCAAAGAAGAAATTACTCCTTCAAACAAGACAGTCCACCGGCCAAAACAAGTGCAGGATGCAAAATATGCAAAGTACTGGGCCACAAAATGTACTAACTTTTGGAGCCCAAATTTTTGGCGTGAAAACAGCCAGGACCTGAACCCCATGATTTATATCTCTGGAAGAGGGTCGAGCATGAGGCCCGCTGTGCCAAGTATCATTCGTCTCTGGAGGCCCTGAAGAAATCCATTGGACAATGACAAGGCAGGATCTGCACGATGTCGCTCGGGCCTCCCAAAGCTTCCAGCACTATGTGACTGAGGTTGGTTATCAAGAGAGCCAGATCTCATTAGAGATCATTGAAGGTCATTAGATGTAGCTTTCAAATAATAATAAAATTAGGTTTCTACCACATCTAGTTATAGTCTTCCAATTTCCCCAATTTATATGGACCACCCTGTATAATATGTACATGCCGTGCCCCAATGGATCACTTGATACAATATTATATTAATGTATAGATAAAGTACCAATAAAAAAATGAAGGCAGTAAAGTATACTTTGCATAATGGCTTTATGACTTTTCGTTTGAGCAATTAAAAATGAAGGAATGAATTCATTAAATGATGTCATGAATAGACTTTGTTCACATTTTTTTAATTTATATTTTCAAGAAAGATTTAGCATATAGTATCTTCGGATCCTGAACAGAACATGGAACTTAAATATTAACAGGAGTAATTTAGCACGTATATATTAATTAATAGTAATTAGAAAACACTGCTTAATATAAGTAGAATTTAAAACAATAGGGAAATATTAATTAATTAATCAATACGATCCGTGGGTAAAACAAACAAACTCTATAATGCATGAAGCATTGTTTCCATGCTAAATTAAATAATGCAGCCATTGACAAATGACACCTTATATCAAGTCACACAACGATTTTATAATTATTTGGCAGGTAAATGATAAAGCTAGCATTTAATATGCACTCACAAACATCCAATCCAATTAATATGGATATACTCGTATTATACATTTTTAAATACGGACAACATCACATGAAGGCGCACTTGTCAACCAATTGAATCGTTTAAAATGAAAAAAAAGATTCTTCCTAATTGGTTAAAAAAGTTGATTATATTTTAATTCCATGAAATTAAAGGATTTAGGGATTCATGTATCTTATATATGTAATTGTTTAAGTGAAGGAAACATGGTCGATTGTAAGTAGGTTTATAAAAATAGACTATAGGCTAAATAATGCTGAATTGGAGCTTTAGTATATGTCATCAATTAAGCTTTATAAGAACTTCAAACACTTTTCAACAAAATTATAAAAATATTATATAATACAATGACGGACTATTTGTAAGTAAATTATGTATGAAAAAAATATATAATTAAATAAAATGTCTGGTCAAAAATAGCAGTACATATTATATATTAGGTGTCGTAAAAAGAAATCCATTAATTTTAATGGATTTTATCGATTTATATTTATCTCCATGGCAATCCAAACTTGACGGTTACTTGTCGGTCGGACTCGACGATTTCCATTATTTTCCATATTTTCAAATTAGTCTTGCATCTTTGACATCAAAATTACCGGAATGGAATCAACGAATCCAAAATACCACTTGATGTGCTGTTAAGTATCAGCACCATAAACATTATTCACATTTTCAGGTGCCTGGCTTGCGTTTTCGTCTTTATCAGGGACAAACTGTAAAATATGGCGTATTTTCTCTTTGCTGACTGTCCATCTTAGACGACCGTTCAAACAAACTTGAGTTAAACAATCACAAAACTGTCACAAATAAGTTTTATTAGTACGAAATATTATCTTTCTAAAGCTTTCTAACGTTAACCGATTGTACTTATAGTACGCAAGATTCATATTACTAAAGCCATCTATCGGATTTTTTTTAATACACCTATTACGTTCCTCCAGTATCTCTCTCAGATACGAAGGATGCAATCTCTTACCAACTATATATATAATTGTCATAATGATCCCAGCAAATTAAAAATCCCTACTCATAAATCAGAATTTTCATAATACAAGCGTACAATGTCCCTGTAGCTATGTAGACAGAACGTTTTGAAACATACATATTAGATAAATTTATATTGTATTAACCATGAACAATAAAGATTTTCATAAATCACAAAATATAAATAACCATATAGGTATATAGAAACAATAACATACTGATTCCTCCTGATAAAGAGAGCATTTTAAAATAAACATAGTATGTTATATTATGTAGCTAGACTAATACTACACAAATATGATAAACTTGAAATCTCATCAAAAAGGTCATTTAAAACCCCCCATTATTACTATCCTGATTTAATGGTAGAGGGTCAGGTATTATTATAGAGGATACAGAGATCAAAAGACAGGAATGAAACAAACAAAACAACAAACTAAAAATGAATGATGTTTTGAAGATTGTAGAACTTACGAGTCAACGTTATAAATGAACACCCACTCAGAAGTAGAACAAAATAAGAAGAAGCAAAGGAATGCAAGACAATCAAAGTAATCTACATACAGCCTTTATGAAAGCTTCAGGTACCTATAATACCTAGCTTTATCTTATGTAGGTATGTGGTTTTGAAAAAAAAATGTATATAGAGAGCAAAAAGTAGTGATGTGTCGGTCCTTCCTTAAGACTACAGTCCTGACCCGTTCAGTCCTTCATATCAGTACTAAAACTTATAAAGTTCGGTCCTTGATGAGAATACCAAACTTTATTTCTTCTTCTTTTTAAATCTGTTCTTGTACTGACAGTCCAAATGACCCAAAGCACTTGCAGAATGAGCCAGATACCTTCCAACAGGATGGTGCCACATCCCACACAACCAGAGAGACGCAGCAGTTGTGTGAGGCCAATTTGAGTCGCTTCTTGAACAAGACTTTATGTGGTCCATTCTTGAGGTCAGAGCCTTTATGAGTCCCAACAAGAATTTAGACAACCTGAAGGCCAAACTAGTGGCTGCCTGGGACTCCATCCCCGTGGACATGGTGCATAAAGCATAAAAATCCGTTCCAGAGGGACTTCAGGCTGTGGTCAATGCTAAGGGTGACCATTTCGAACGAGAGTTATGTCACATATTTTTAGACCTTGTGTCGACCTATGTCTATAATCATATGCTAATTATGTAATTATTTATATAATTAATAATTTAATAAACATTTAAAATAACTTTCTGTAGACTCTATGTACTGGGACTGTTTTGACGCTCTGTATGAATTCAAATTGGGATAATTAAATATAAATGCAAAAAAAAAAATGCAAAAAACATGTGACGTTAACCATTGAACCCTTTTTGTCAAGTTGGTTGAGCCCTGTTTGTAGATTTGAAACTGGACATACTTGTACTAGGCCCCGCACTTAAATGTAAAAATACTAGGGCCCGCACTTAAATGTAAAAACAGGAACCACGTTTGAAATTATTTTCTAGAAAAAACATATTTGAATTTTGGTTTTTTTAATAGGCTCGCACATTTATCTTTGCCATAGACCCTACTCGCGGTAGACCCCCCTAGATGAAGTCAATTGCTTAGTCCTGCGGGCATTTTTCTCTTTTACATTTATATACTTATATGGCATGAATGCACAAGTCGGATTACGAAAAAAGACCATATTGTTCGGACCAAAATATGTGCATGAGTCAACACTCTTAAAAATACAACGTAGTACATACATGCATCATTAAATTGCAGATCCTGGCCTCTATAATCTATATACTCTTATTATATAATTAGATAATTATATAAACAAATTAATAGTACCATAAATTATAATCAAAATACTCAAATTGAAATTGTAGTATATTTAACATTTTTTAGGATCTTTTCTTTAAAAAAAACACAAAGAAATGTGAGTGGATGGATCTTATAGGTAGAATGACAGGAACATGTCGATGGAGGCATCATTAGGTGACAAGTATAACATGTTGATTATTAACTCCTATTTGTTATTGAAGAGTCTTCCATTTTTCATTCCCATAGCAGCAACACACTCAAATTAGATGAAAACTGAGCTTTGTCATTAAGTAAGTGCAGGAAATTAGATTAATGAGTACAGTATTAATTCATAGGATTTGATGAGTATTTCATCGTCATCCTAGGAATAATTATTTAGATTTCTAATAGGTCTGGTAAGGAAAGAAAGAGAGAGGGAGAAAAGTGAAAACGATCTGTGTTGACCGTAGGGCATTTACTGTCCATGAGTATTGAAATGTGTTCATTTTGAAAAAAAGATGTACGAGTATTTATTAAATATAAATGGAATCCCAGACATAGGACCATTGAATTGAAAAAGAGATTAGCTCTTTAATAAAGATTTATACTCCCAATAGACATTATCTCCTCCCTCGTATATGAATAATGAGCTATCCGATTGGAATATTTAGAAAGGATTTATAATGCAAATGAATAGAGGAGAGATAATCTATGAGCAACTACTAATGTAGTATTTGAATATATATATTAATATGAATATTATTTTGTTTAAATTCCTTGGATTCCCACTATTTTTAAGCCAATAATATAAGTGGATTTCTATTTTTGAAAAAATGATTGGCGGGTAAAAAGAAAAGAAAGAAGAGAATGGTGAATGATTTTGAAATTTGACAACAATTGGATTCTGGATTAGTATGAATACTAATACACGTATTTATATATATGTACATAATGTATAAAATATAATATAAATATATAAAAATAAATCCATGCCTTAAAAAAACATGATCCAAACCCACGCTGAAACAAAATGTGATTAAATTCTATTTAGAACGTTAAAGGGGATTTATGCTACGTATTATTTGAATGCAAAAATAGTACTTGAGTATGTAGAAGGAGGGATTAAGGTTGAGTGGACTTGAGTGGAGTTTCTGATCCTACCTTAAATGACTAAAGATGGAAAGATGGGATGGGATGTAAGAGGCAAGAGGCACGTAGTTGATGCAGAGTACTTTGAGTCTCCTAGTCTTGGCTCATGCTCGTGGGCATGGAGGATGGATGTGGTCGGAGATGAGGGATCACTGATCCGTGTTGAGTCATCTCAGGTGATCCATTCTAGCCTGGAATCCCAAGAATGTATTCACTGCTTCCCACTTCACTTAATCCTAATGAAGCAATGTACCTATGACTCTCGAGAAGAGATCCTCCAGAATGTCTTCATTCACTCACTCCTCCAATCGATTCACTCACGTCTCACTCACTCTCTTCCGTCTTTTCATACTGAACTATCCACTAACTTGAGGGGACTCTTTTTAGTTTTTACTTTGGAAGGTATTCCAATTGGATATAATTGCCTATTGGATATGTCAATTTGGAATCAACAAGTTGGACAACTAAAATAAATATTAACGTTTAAATGTGGAGCAATGAGTAGGAGTAATAATATTTATGTTTAAAATGAATATTCACATGATAGTCTCGGTGTTTAAGGGAATGTCCATGTACTGGTAGCTACAAGAGTATGTTATTTTTTAGCATTGAAAGGAGTGTGCGCCGTGCGGTTGGGGAGCGAACGAAGGAACATTCCTTTTTATTATTCTTGTTTCTTCCTGGAATAGGTAGAAGTGAATCTACCTGCCCGCTACAGCCATTCATTTAAATTACTTATATCGCCCTTCAACGAGCCCGTAGATTCATACGCGATAGATTTAAAAAAAAAGAAAGGTGAAAAAGAAGAAAAGAGCGTATAGGTGGATAGCAGCAGAAGTCGACTCAACGTTTTTTATTTTCATTTGCCGTCCTGCCATCTACCGAGGAATTTTAGAAACACCATTTAAATCCGAAGGTGAAATTTATTTAGGGGAGACGGAGGCATATTGAGGGAATGGGGTCATTTATGACCTACTACAACGATAGGTTTATATTATATAACGGTTTTTATAACTCAAAATAAAACAAACTATATTTTCATGTACAGTTCTGCTTCTTTGATCTGTAATAATAAGGGAATATAATTTTACTTAAACATACGTACATTTTTAATCCTTGAGTAATTTTGTAATTAAAAGATGCGTATTAACATTAATGTGTTCATTTAATTTATTAGTTCCTAATTTATCATTCTCTCAAACTATGTATTCATCAAAAGTGACCCATTTAACTGAATGTATTTTCAATCAAAGATGAGATAAATTGCTGCGCTGAGATGACCCCAGGTTGTTGCGTCAAAAAGGAAGAAGGAACAGGTTGTCACATTTTTATATTCTTCTACACAGACTCTCTGACTAACCATAAAATATACGTATATGTAGTCTACTTATAATTTTTTCTTTAAAATTTGGATTCGTAATAACTTGATTTGTAAGTATTTATTTATTTATAGTTTGCTAAATATGTCAATGTACAGGTTGTTCAAATCAAATTGGTTCATTTTTCATAGAACTTTAAATTATCCCTGAGGCCACATTTTTCGATAAATTTACAGGAATGCTGAGAAAGAGTTCATTTGATGTATCTGCCTCCAGCATGAATCACTGCCTTGATAAGGGCCCAGCAGGAGGAGCAGGCGTTGACGAGGTAGTTCCTTGGCATGTTGGTCATTGTCTTCTTAATGGATGCAATCAGATATTCATTGATGGCATGATATGTTCGATTTGTTTTAGATTCAACATAGTACCAGACAAAATAATCAATCGGATTAAGATCCGGACTGCTTGGGGCCATATTTTTAGGGGTTTCTATTCTTTATATTTTCCGGATGTGGGAGTATCAGTCTCTAGGAAAGACTTTCAAATCTCTTGCACGGTCCGGATTTGGACACATTTGAGATCTCCCAGTTTGAAATCTCCATATTGTTGTGGATAAAAATCATCGTGATGGCCCAACGCCGTTCTTTCTCTGTAAATTTAACCTTCCTTATACACGTAGCAGCTGTCGCCATGATAATCAAAACTTCACTCAATCCTTCTACCGGCTCTATGTATTTATCAGAGCGAGTCATTTCTTAATGAATAAATCCCTATTTATCGGTGCCATTTTTTCGAATCTTAAAATGATGAATAATTTCATGAATAATATAATCAATGAATAGATCAATTTCTGGTGATTAAATCCCTCCCTGGATCAGCTAAATCACAATTAATAGAAACTGTATAAAATGACTGTCAGAAAGTCTGAAACTTTATGATTGCAAATTGTATTGCTGAAGGAGTATGACTTATACGTTTAATATCAAAAATTAACATTTAATCCGAGAAAAATTGAGTTTTTCAGTATCATTGGAAAGGAAAATTCCTTCATTTGATTACTCTGAATATTGAATAATAGGATTACTAAACACTCTAGCATTATATGGTAGTATAATTCCGATAAAGATGGTTTAAAGAGTGACAGAATGTGGTAAAGACACTCAAAGGAAATAGGTAACATGCCGGTTAAAATAATGAATCAAAAATCATGTACCTCAAATATGTTAACTCATTCACACTAGGGTTGTTTCGGTTCATATTTAGGACCGTAGTCCAGTCCGATTCTATCCAGTCTAATCCCACATGTCGGTTCTTCAAAAAAGGTAAAATCGATCCCTTGTTACCTGTTTTTCCTTGTTTTTACTCTGTATTATAATAGAATAAATTATATAATTAAGTAAAAATGTATATAATATTCTTTACACGATATCTGGAATGTTCTAAATATATATATCTTATTTAGGTGAATAAGTTATCGATATTTTTATATAAATTCCAAAAACAATTTTCAAGGACTGACAGTCCTCAGGATCGATAGGACTGTTCCTAAAGCCAAACTGGACCGAAAAATTAAGGACCGACATAACAGTTATTCACACACCCTCAATCAAAAAATGAATAGGGATGAAACCTTTCAACTGTAATATTTATCCACAAAAATCCTATCCCTAACAGTAATGCACATCTAAAGATGAATATAAATAATATTCAAATATTTTAAACCTATCAAAATTCAAGTTATCCCCCCCCCATTTACATATGTCTGTATATGCATTTGTTATTTATATGTATCTTTTCTAACAGATAAAATAAAATATAGACACCATTTGTTAAAAAAAAGCCATAGGAAGGCTCTTAAAAAAGGCAATTATAAAAATATGTGTACCTCTAAGAAAAAATTGTGATAAAATCCTTCTTAGAGGGTATGAAGTCGAATAAAGTCATACAACAAGAACACTTGTAAAAAAACATACTAACTTTCTGAAACTTCCGAGTCCATGTCCAAATCTCGAGTCTTCAATTTTCAGATGAAGTCGTGTTATAAGTCTTCAACTCTAGTCCAACTCTCCACCCCTATTATATTCGGTACCCGATAATTTTGCTTTTAACTACTTTGCTGCTTCAGGATATTTTGCCTTAAACCATTTTGTCTGAGGTTATTATGCCTGAAGGATATTTCTCCCTAATATCAAAATAACTGATGTTTTATATGTCGTCATTTTTGGTTGAAATTGATGTTCCCTTTGATTTTTTTAAATCAAAATATGGTATATTTATTGCTATAAAATGCATTAAATGTTATCTCATCAATATATGAGCCTTAATTTCATGTTTCATAATCAATTTAAAATTTTATATTAGAATTTGTAAGTAAAATATTGAAGGATAATCGGATAAAATATAAAAGTGTAAGACAAACTATCACAGTCTTCCTTATTTGTATTGAAGTAGTTTAGCTATCAAAAAAAGCTATTATGAGGAAATTAGCCCAATATTTATTTATATTTTTTAAATGTGTTTATACTTCTAGGTAACAATGGTATCCTTGTTACATTGAATTTTCTAGTTACAATGAATAGGCTTCCTCAATATTACATTTTGTTAACCCTATATGGAGCAGTGTTCTTTCAAAAGTACGCCAACAAAATCCTCAGTATAACTCATGTTCATAGTACCCAGTCAAAGGATTTAAATTATGCAAATATTGATTAAGTTTAAATTACACAAGCACTTGTAAAATCAACTTTTGCATCATTTAAACCAGTTGTGATACATTTATGAGTCCTGAAATCATCAAGATCTTTGTAATCTTAAAACATTGTATGTATCCTAACTTATAAATAAACAAGTTTGTCTAAATTTAATAAATCTTTCATAATATTGTTTTTAAACATTCAATAAAATGGAAAAGACAAACGTTAGTGAATTTAAATGTTGTCAAAGCAATTTACACAACAATTTCTCCAAATTCATTATTTAAAATTAGAGGTAGGGATCCTAATAAACTGAAGTGGAGACTTGAACTTGAATTCATATTTTGAAGGCTAGCAACTCAATTTGATTTCATATTCAAAGAATCGCAACTTGACTTAAACTTAAAAGCTAATTCATACTGAACTTAAGAAAAATTTAAACATTATTGGTCCTATATTATAATTATGGACTTTAAATGAGTTCCAAAGAAATCGGAGGACTCAAACTGGACTCCATAAAAATATCTTGTGTGCAAAGACTTGAATCTTGACTTGGACTTGCATTATAAATAAAATATATATGTTGGAGTCGGCTAAATCATATTCCTACGATTGATAGATCTAAATATATTAAGTCTATATCTATTGGAATCTAGTACATAGTATCTCTTTGATAGTTACAAAAAGGTTACTAGGTTAATTAAATTTGAGGAATAGAGTTAAATAATTTAATAAAATACATGAAATAATTAAAAATAATACAAAATAAAGGCTACAATGTTTAAATCGCTAATATTCAAGTATATACATAATATATATATAAATCATATGTAGGCATCTTGATGATTAGGCAATGGTAAATTAGAAACAAAATCAAGCTTTTCATTAGTGATTCTATGGAATTTGTTATCTTTGCGTGAATTCAAATTACTGTTCTTCCATTTGGCTTTGAACTCCCGGTGTAGTCTATATGCTACAACGCCATTATAGAGCAGGAACAAAATGGTTATAAACAACAAAGAGCTAATGCAGATCCATAAAGTTCTCACAGTATTACTCGCATTCTTTACGTTTTCAATTTCCAAATTATAGCCTGCCCTATCCGAAACTTTAAATAAGGCCAACAATGAGGCAACAGTATGTGACTTTAGAATGAAAAAAATCCCAAAAGCTAAACATAATGTAGCAGCAACTAAGCTCAAAATTGATATGACCAATAAAGTATCTTCATTTTGAATTAAAGCTTGGAATCCCATTTTTCCCTATTGTTTCTTCAAATTCTTACTTGATTTCCCGTTCATGAAAAATTACACCTTATTGAATTTTGACTATGTTTTTCAACTAAAACTAAATAATCTTTTTGGCAAGTTTTATATTTTTTTAAAGTTTGAATAACTTTTAAAAATAAGAGACATTAGGTTGTAAAAAATATATATTGTAATTTTGATTTTAATGTGAATCACTTCTTATTGAAATAAAAGCGCAGAGGTATTAAAAAGGTAATAAGTTATTGGAGTGTGTGTTAATGGACACTTATTCATTTCATCGTCACACTAAATCTCAATAAAATGTAGAACCAGTTATAAAATTTCACTCAATTTTGATTAATCCTATACAATATACAATTACATATTTAATACAATGATGAATCATATTTGAAAAGGATTATTTAATTATTCGATTCAACTCTGATATCTTATGGATCTTTAATATTGGATAAAATCCTATGATAACATGGCTGTATAAAAACACATTGGTTTCTCCAATTATCCACGCTTATAAAATAAACAACATTATTATAATGATCCCTATCTCTTAATTCTGTCATTTTTGATAAGAAAAAACAACATTCGAACCTTAAATTAATGCTCAAAAAATAAGATGCTCAAGCTTAAATTTGCGGATAATACTTTGAAATTGTCTGAGTATCAAAAATATTATAGTTTGTTAGATGTTAATGGGATCAGACCATAGATAAATAAATATATATTTATTTCTTTATGGGTCAGATTAAGGGTGATGATAGTAATTTTAAACTGAGGGGGACCATTTTAGAAATAAGATTGAATGTTGTTTCATAAATGTAGTAAATTTAGTGGTGGTGGATAACTGCCGGACGCATTTTTTAGGTCTTGAAAAGGGGACATGTCCGGGGAAAAAGGACGTCTGGTCACTCTACCTTAAGGGCGACCAGACGTCCTTATACATATAGGAACGGGATCCTATCCAGTCTGGCCCCATTGAATCCAGTCCAGTCCCTTCAGTCGGTCGTTAAAGAAGGTAAGCGATCCCTCTTGAGGTCATTAAAGGGGTTTTTCCTTTTTTTTTAGTTATACTGTTAAATAATATTAAAAAATTATTACTAAGTAAAAATATATGTCCGTGTTTATTGCTGTCTTGGTTCTTATTTATTCGGTCCAGTGCAGTCTTAGGACCAGTCCTATCGGTCTTTAGGACCGTAAGTCCTTGGACTATATAACGAAATATCTAATAAAAGGAAAACCACCCTCAATGACGTCATGGTTTGTAGATTTTACCTTCTTTAAAGACCGACATGTGGGACTGGACTGGACTCAATGGGATAGATTGGACTCAATGGGACAGACTGGACTTGACTGCGGTCCATTATAAGGGCCGACACAACGCTAATTGTATTAGAAATGAAATAGTAATATTCTTGCAAGATTTGTGCAATGATCTTAATACATATTATCCCTGACGGGGGCGGGGATTTTCTCTCTGTTAAGAACCACTGGTATGTTTGGGACGACTCCTGTTTTAATGTTTTCAGGTTCCAACAAAATTATGCATATTTAAATTGCCCACAAAAAATAATAATATGAAGTGTTACACACTGCTCCGGTCTCCCCTACAAACCTAATGGATTTTTTATTTTAAAATATTAATATATAACCATCGTCAAAATAACAATAATTATAACTTGGTAATATAACGCGGTGTGTGTGTGACTGAAGTATGATATTGAAGATGACTGACATATTATTTTTATTGATTTATATTAAAAAAATCCTTCAATTTTTTTTTTATGTAAAGAAGAATGAATAAAGGTTAGCTCCTTTAAGAACAATGAACATCAAATGTGTAGAAATTCCCTCACATATGTAGCACTTAAAAGTGATATGAATTCATATTGTAATTCACTCCAACTATCGGGTGGAAACTTGAAACTTATATACACACTTGTATTATATACATAAATTTGACAGGTCCTGTATAAGGAAAATAGAATTGTCTGTAATTTTATAAGTAGCCATGTATTTCAAGCACCTGCTTCATTTTGAATTTTTAAAATCGGGCGAGAAATGTCATAGAAGCGGGATTCAAGGCTAAAGGCGTCAACTCTTCTTTGTGCGGGTCATACTCTAACGGAGGTTGCCAGGCTGAAGGGAATCGCTCGTAAGACCATCTACAATGTTAAGAAAAAACTACCTAACACCCAGCATCAGCCATTGCGATAGACATTGTTGCCTCCAACGGCATTGTGGCACCCCTGATCTGGTTCCTGGAACGTTACAGACTCAGGGCAGCAATGTACGTAAACATTTTCAATATCAACCTGCTCCCCTCGGTCCAAGCAAATTTCCCCGACGGCAATGTCGTCTTTCAGCAAGATGGGCCTCCCACTCACACTGCGAAAATTACTCAGACCTTCTTAGCTAACAACATTGCTTTCTGGAACAAGAGAATATGGCCACCGTACAGTCTGGATATCAATCCCCTCAAATTTTATTTTTGGTCAAAAATCGAGAGGAGGCCCTGGAGCATCTGATCGTTGAAGTTATGAAGGCCTCCGTTGAGGAGGAGTGGACTGTCATGGACCCGAATTCCCTCGCAATACTTTCAACTCCTTTCAAAAGAAGATTGTCTTCATCTGTGAGGCCAATGGCGGCCAGATAGAATAAATCAATTTGACATTGGCTATGTATAAGAAAAAGATTACTAAAGATTTGTAGTTGAACGTATAAATTAAAGAATGAAAACCTATTTTCTTTTTTCTTTCCAAGTGTGTAAGTTTCCACCCGGTATACATTAATAGTGCGTCAAGACAAAATCAATATGGAATAAACATCATGAACAGGAGAAATTTTACTTCATAAGTGCATACAGTCTAATATTTCATGGACTTAATTCGATCCATTGTGGGCTTTACATTTAAATTTCTGGGATGATTAGAGATATCTAAAAAATTTTACTATATGTTTCAACACTTTTTTCATTAATACGATTTTATTTGATCCCCATATGGACTATTAAATAACATCTACCTTTTCTAATTTTGTAATTGTGATGATCAACTTTTGCTTCTTTAAATACAATTGAGGGTCCTAAAATGGATCAATCAGATTAATTTGATGATTGAAATTCACGATAAGTGAATTTCCAAGAATAAAAATTTAATTTAACCTCCCTTTTGGAGGAAATGATTATAGCTGGTGTTTGTATTGACATACACTAATATCCTTATTATTATTCTAATTTTTGCAATCTTTATTTTCATCAAGTTCCTAAAATTTAATAGTACTCAACAGGTACTGGGCAGTGAATATGTCTCGCATCAGCATGCTTGCTTTAATTCTTTTTAATATGAATTATGAGTTATGAAGTCAAACGAACTCAGACATGGTAGACATCAGAAAGGGATTTATTCAATATGTATACAGAAACATTTATTGTTTCTTAACAGCTGTTGGTGATAATGAAAACCTTCAAGCGGGGTCAGAAGACCATACACACATGTACAAAGGTTGTCTGAAAAGTTTCCTACCTCAACGTGAAGATAGCAGTATTCATTCATAAAAGCTAGTCACATCTATCTAGCATCTGTTGACAGTTACTCACCAAAGGTTCTACCATTTTCGACGTGCAGCTGCTTTGTAACAGTCGTTTAAGTGAATTGATGTGAGTGTTTTTATGAAAATGGGCAAAACTGAGTTATGCTCTGTTGGATCAGTTTAGGTGCAATAAATCCGAGTTTTGGTGCTTATTAATTACTTCAGATAAAACTTGTATACACCATTATATTGAGAAGTGTGTACATAGAGTTACAAGAAGACTATGCTGAAAAATAAAGATGTAGAAAAAAGGTTTTGTATCTTTGTTAGGCCAGAAAATTTTCAGACCATCCACGTATTCTTCCACACTTTATTCACTTGAGGTCTGAATAGTACTGTGGTGACTCAGTAGGCTTTTTGCAACCAGAAGTTGTAGTCCAGAATACATAATTGTTGATGTTTTGAGTCACAAATGTCCTCATCTCAAACCTCGTTTAATTCCCTCCATTAGTTTTGGCCAACTTTAACACGATGGACCGGTTCAGTAACTTCTTTTTTGTAAATTGGGCCATCCACATCTTGGTTTCAGAAGAGCGTTTGGCAGTTTTAGGGGTTAGTTTGACTCGCTTAACACCTCGAGGACGATCCTTTAGGCCGGACCCATCTTATACGTACTTTGCAAAAACGGTAGATGGTGTAGTGGTTGAGCCCGAGCTGCTTGACGATGTACGGGATGTCATGGCCAGTGCAGATCAAAGTTGTAATTTCCAACCTTTTTGTTACCATCTTTGTCCAGAAGTGAGGGATATTTGTTTGCAATATCTCGTTTGAAAGATAACAACAACAGCTTTTCTTTAATGTGTCCAACTTTATGATAGAAATTATCCACTCTTCTCCAAAGAGGTGGTGCAAGACTTATTCACCACACGGTAGATATTTTAGTGGAGCTTTGCTCCAATTTTCAAAGACTGTACTATGTTTTCATCAACTGCTGCTTAAAAAATCACGAGTGTATTCTCCCTCTTGCCCACTATCCCAGTGTGTGAGCACTCTTTAAATGGTCTTGCTCAATCGGGCGTTCATTTTTTTTTTAGAAAATACAATCTCTTTTTAAAAAAATTTAATGAGCGACTTAAAATCCTGAACACTCATAAATTTTGAGAGTCAATAATTCTTTGCTATTAAAATGCCCAAAAGTATTGGATATAACACCTCCAAATACCAAGGATGGCAAAAACTCGACAAAAAAAATTACTAATATTTATCATTATTAGAGATTAGTGGTCCAAACCCAACGAAGCGGCCCAGACCGTGACCAAGCCAGGTTTGACGGTTAGGAAGGTGATGATATGTGGCGAGGAATAATCTAGCTTCTCCCCTTTGCCCAAACGCTCGATAATATCCTCTGCTGTGTACAACTCGATTGTTTGTAGCTGGTAGTCGAACAGAAGCGGGCAGCACTGGTAAAAAGGAAACAATAAGACATCATCAAGACAATGTAAAGCCACGCACATCTTGATGATGTCCCCTAGAAGCTCCGAGAGTTCGGATGGGAAGTTCTTATGCATCCACCTTACAGTCCGGACCTGGTATCAAGTGACTACCACATGTTCCTATCTATGGCCAACGCGCTTGGGGGTACAAATTTAGCCTGAATAGAGGCTAATGAAAATTGGTTGTCCTATTTTTTTGCCAATAGGGACAAGGGCTTCGACGAAAAGGGCATTATGAAGTTGGATTCTCGTTGGCAACAAGTTATCGAATAGAACAGGGCAAGTTTGGCTTAAATCGGATGATTCTAAGCAATGAAATAAAGGGAAAATTATTTTTCCCAACCTAATATAATTGCCATCTATTTATTTATATGAAGTCATTTTGGGTATATTTGGTTACAAATATATAGCTAGGCTTTTAATAAAATATTACTGAGCAATATTATCATACTCTTTCGAATAAAAAACTATGTAGGATTTTAATATTATGAAATATAAAATTATGTAATTCATTTTAAAAATTGTGCGGAAATGATACGACGATGACGGTCTGGAATTATTTAAGAGATAAATAGCAGTTGGTATGCTTGACTTATTCGGCAAACTACCAGATGATTTCTGGCCTTTTTCTTTTTGGAAACAAAATTGGGTGATGTAATAAAGGTAAGACCATATGATGTACCTATGCAAAAATCATGTTAATACCTTTACTATTTCCACCTTCGTCGAAAAAGGGTTGAATGACTATTAAAAAATACGTATATTGTGCACACAATATCAATGTGGGCCTAGTATGACGTAGATATTTTCATTGAAAGGGAAATTGCTGAGTCCTGCAAAAGTTGTAAACATTCATTGGTTAAAAATATTATGTGCATTATCCTAAGGATTCGTGATTCATTATGGAGATGGAAATAAGTACTACATTATTATTTCCTTATATTTATGATCATGATAATTCATTGAGTGCACAAACAATGTAAAAATATACATATTTGGTGAATAAGATACTGATTTATTTCATTTCCTCCAAGATATGCATTAGAGTGGTTTGATTATCAACTTTTGTCGAATTTCAATTACATTTAGAGCGGAAAAGCTGTCATATGATATTAAAATTACCTTTGCAAAATTGTCTTTGTCCTACAAGGTCATTTCGATCATATGATGAAAAAAACAAAAAAAAAAAACTCTTTTCTTCGTGAATATAGATACTAAAAAGACATTTTAGTAACTTTTCATAAAATAATTTTGATTGACATTTATTTAACCTATAAAAAGTGTTTACAGAGTTCTTTTTATAAAATAAAAAAAGAGAAAAAAATTAGGAAAATTTGAAGAACCGCGTATAGGGCGCAATCCGTATTTTGCTTCTTTTTCTTATGTTATTTTCTTTTTTTAGCAATTACATTTTGTGAAGGTTATTTTCTAACCGCGTGACAATTTTTTCGAACTAACTATAAACGAAATTCGAAAACAGATGAAAAACAATCCACCCTAATGTGCATCTATTATAAGCTGTACAAACATATTTTATGAAAAGGGTTTTGTGCAATTACAGATTTGCTATACAATGACATTATGATGGAGGTAATGGAAGGACTTAATAACAACTATTACAATTCCTTGCTGTATATGTTGTGACTAAAACAATCTTGAACAAAAATCAAAGAAGGAATACATATTTTTTTTATATCTTGCCAAGAATCATGGACGTAGCTAGTCCCTTACCCAAATTTGAATCTTCTGTACGTGTTGCAATATGTATTTACAAATTGTTTAAGCTGCGATTTCTTCGTTCAAAAATGCATTATTTATTTTTTTGTACCTCGGTAGAACTATAGTATTTCCCCGTATTACTTAAAACATTAGTTCTAATTTTTTCAGAACAATATTCTTCTATATTATCGTAAAATCCTTAGGCAATAGTGTTCTTGTGTATCTAAATTTATACAGAAGAACTTGATTCTTTTGTAGTTATGTAATTTTTTCCCGTTTGATATGGGTTGGTATAAAAATAAAAAAATCTTTATGCACAAGACTCAACTTAAAATGCCAAAAAAAAAAAAATAATAATAACTCAATCACTTTGTTCATTATTCTAATTATATGAGTATACTCATAAAAATAATGTTTGGATGTCCCCAGTGATTTTTACAAAAGAAACTTCCGATGTTTTACCATTTAAACTACCCAGAGTTAGTAAGTAAGTGACCACTCTGTACTTCATCAAAAATAATGAATAGTCAATCATCCTATTAAGCCCTCTGATTATCTCCCCGGCCGAGGCATTAAAGCCAAACCTATCTTTCTTCTTCTTTATTTGATTTAAAAATTGATTTCTTTTTGAGCCTATTTTTTCCAATTATTTTCATACAATTAAAAAAAAGAATTCCTTGGACCAATTTCTCTTCTTCTCTTAAAAACAACCCTCTTTAAAATTATTTATCTTTCAAAAATCTCATTTGCCGTAAATTCACCATTTTTATTAACAACCTCTCCTGAGAACCATATCTTTCTTTTGATTAAATGTATTAGATCAATGAATTCTACGAATTCATTGATCCGATCTGTATGCCGATCTGCTATTCTCTGTCATTCCATTCTTTCTAAAAACTTTTTTCCGCCAATTCACTTACAAAACATTAAGTAAATTTAATAGATCAAAATGAAAATTAGAATATTGTAATAGTTGTTAATACGGTATGAGCGTAGTTTACTTAAATTAGTTTGTAAAAAAATGGCTTATGGCAAAATAATATAACTTTCAGAATGACAAAATGATTTTATATAACATATAGGTGTATGTTATTCACATAGGGAGAGCTGTAAAAAATGTATGTTGACAACAAAGTATCAGACTGTTACATCACCTTTCGTTTGCTCATGTCCTCTAAGAATGGGCGTTTTTTAATTACATAATACATTTTTATAGTGAAGTACCTACTTCATTTTACAAATGTATTAATTAGTTTAATAATAATTTAAGTAGTATCTTTCATGAAGGAGAAGAGTTTGCCATTATTCTTAATTGAAATATTTACTATTCTTATAAAGATCGGTGAAGATGAATTGAGGATAACGTATTTGGCTGACATCTATGATGGCGTCATTAATGACAAATATTGGGAGTTTTTTTGCCTCCTATTCGTAGGGGATCGGTTGGGACCTAATTTTTTGGGACTAAGACAACTTATAGCTGGATTTTAGTAGTTTGTAATTAAAAAGCTACCTTTAAAAATAGAAAAAGAAAAAATGGTTGTTGCGTGTGCTCTTTCTTCTTTTTTGTTCACTGTTTAATAGGTCGTTGTGTTGTTAGCAACTCCCTCTGGAAGAAGAATTCTCACCTATCTATGGTGTAAATTGTTTTAAAAATGCATTATTCAAAATTTAAATATAATTACGGGGTTTGACTTATGGAGCAGGAATATGGGAACTGTGAATAATAAAATCAATAGTTCCAGATTGAGAGGTTGAAAAGAATAAATAGATCAGTATGTCTACTGTTTTGTAGTGTGAGGAGATCTACACCAACTAGAGCTTTGGAAATCTTGCTCAATGTAGAATCTTTTACATCTAAGCATAAAACGGCGAGTAATAACAGCCCGTAGGAGAATAGAAGAATACATTAGTATAATCTAGATCCCTGGAAATAAAAACAAAGGAGAGGTTTGTCTGATGCAACAAGAGTTGGAATCAATTTTAAATATCTTTGAAGCACGAATAGAGACTACTGAGGAAAAAGAACTTGGCATAATATTTCACTCGAAATAGAAAAGCAAGGAGGAATGATTTATTCGAAACTTTCCAACGTTTATAAAGATGGTTCAAAAATCAATGACAAAATTGGATATGGCTGGTGAACAACATATAAAGATACTTGTATCATGGAAGGCTGTGGTAACTTAAAATGGTACAACACGGTTTTTCAAACAGAACTGGAGGGTATTTTAAAGGCATTACGTGCTCTCAATCCATACAATTAAATTATTCAAATGTCAATCACTATTTCCCTGTATAGTTCAGCTGCTATAGTTATATGCCTAAAAATGAAGGCTTCTTCACGGATCAACAAGATAGGCAAATATAATAAATAAAGAGTTTGGAAAGGAATGTGACAATAACTTGGATAAAAGGTCATTGGGATTATACAGGAAATGAATATGCAAATGAGCTTGCCAAGAATGGCGGAACTATTCTTGAAGAATCTGAAGTGGATAAATAAGTACATAAGGAAAACATAGAAACGGGAATGGACAGAAGGCACAACGTGCCGATAAGCAAAATTCTTATGGAGAGGCCTAGTTCAGAACCGAAATCTATAAACATTATAATTGGCTTCATTACATGGCAAATTCCATTAAGGAAGCATCTAAAGGTCATGGGAATGGTGGAAGATGCATCATGCAGATTGTGTGGGAGACTCCAATTCATTTAGGGGTAGAGTGTGATGTCCTAGAGAGTATAAGGGGGAAAATATGGAAGAGACGGTCTATTAAGATAAATTTTGTACTCTACATTAACGCCGTTAAGACGACTGGGTATTTTATTGACGTTTTCTCTATCGGTGCTGTTATTTTTATAGACTGTTTTAGAGCCTTGTTTTGGGTTTATAAATTTTTGTTGTAAGAGGTGTGATTTTAGTTGATGAAAATATATCCCAGTCTTAGGGGTATATGTTACACGGATTTTTGCATTTCCGTGGGTTTAGAGGGAAGTGACTATCCCGTTAACGTAACCTTATAGTAAAAAAAAATATAGTTACAATATTTTCCCTGCATTAATGATATTTTAAATGTAAAAGGTTCTCCTTATTATAGAAGTAATTTATTTTCTCCCCCAAAATCATAAAACAGGCAGTTGATATTAACAAGAGTCTTGATTCAGGTGTCCCATATGTCTTGCTCTCACCTTCTCATCTCGCTCTTTTAAGAGGGCGTATTGTGATCAAATAATACAACTTCCGGAATGATAATTATCCTTATAACATGTACGAAATGTTTTGAGTGACGTAGCTCAGTGGAAATGTGCTCGGAGAAATCATTCTGTTCAACTCAATGTTCATAGGTTTTATTGACGGACACTCATAGAAAATAAATATTCATCAAGTATATTGACTTCAAAGACAATTCCTAGATCAGATCTTGAGTGGACACAAAGAAAAGCTAAAGCTATTTTCTCAGAAAGGGGACTGGATTACTTTTGTGTTCTTCAACTAATTATCGTCAGTTTCTATTATTAAGTTATGGTGGTATACCTTTTGAAGCTACCACAAATTGCACTTAAAGTAGCTAAAATTCCTTGTCACAACTAAAAAATTAGAAATTAATAGATTTAATTTCAAAGACGCCATCTGTAATCAAATTAAGCCTCATTTTGGGTATCTCATCTCATCCTAGAAATTTGAATACACAGCCTATGGAATATTTGGCTAGTTGTATTTATTATGTAAAAAATAAATTGGACATTTACTTTTTATTTTTGTTCAAGATTGTCTTTTTGCGTTTATAAAAAATGAAAGCTAGCAACCCCCCTGATCTTAGCTATCTCTATAATAATGTATTATAGTAACTTTTTTTGCTGTATTTAAGCCCATGTCTAGGTCTAAATTAAAACGCTTACAAATAATTAAACAGGATCCTATTTTTAAATTTACGTTTTAAAGTTTATATAAAGCTAACTCATGGGTTGCAAAGTCGGAGCTTAAGAAAGAAAACACGGGTTTCTTTCTTTCTATAAATTATTATTATTTGGTTTTTCTCCATGTGGAGCATGGATTATGGATTTTGTGAATTTTTTGATGTTGCTGTTGTTACGGCCTCATTTGGACGTACACTGCTTTTTCGCATCATTAGTGTTTCTATGAACACGTTGGAAGTCAGCCAAGCAACGTTTAGTTGTTCTTTCTGATGAAGTGAACTTATTAAGTCATTGCTTAGTTTAAACGGTATTATTTGCCATCAATACACTATGTAAAATTAAGATACTAAATTATTTTTGATCCATTGTTTTGGAAATAATAAAAGTGGCGTCACATTTAGGACAATCACTCACAAACTATAGAACAGATTGTCATAAAATTTTAAAGGTGGTTACTAACTAAAAAAGAGGTGAATTAAAAAAATAACCCCATCTATGCATGAAAACGGGGATTTTTCTTCCCGTGTACTACTTAATTAGAGTAAAATTTCAAAAGCATACGACGACCTTAATAGTATAAACACATAACTTTGAATAACTCTTACACTTAACTCTATTATCGGTCTTAACAATAAGTTAATTATAACCATTAAAATTGTAATGGTTGTGATCATTATTGTCCCCTATCTAACATCACCAATAATAAGTGAGCAGTAATTATATTAGTCATTAATCAATTCTAAGAATTACAAGACAAATTTACATGTTTAACTTTGTTCTTTCAAAGGATCTTCTCAGTTTGGTAGAATTCACCTTTATTCTACGTATTGTTTGTATTAAAAAAAAAAAAGCTCAGTAAATTTTGAGAAATTTAATAATTGTCTGGGCCGTCCGGAGGATTATAAATATTTTTAGAGAGGGGGGCTTTGTTTTGAGAATTTTTTTTTCCAAAAATCCATACCTATTAACAAAAAAATTGAATAATTAAAGTGAAAATATTCAATTTTTGAAAAAAAAATTGTAAAAATCAATAGCTATTCACAAAAAAATTTTAAGAATAAAATTTTTAATATTAATTTTTTGTAAAAATCCAAAAACCCATAGCTATTTACAAAAAAAAATAGACATTTTTTTGAAAGAAGTATCAAATATTAAATTTTTTGCTCTTCTGCATATTTTTCCCGAATGACAAAAAAATTTTTTTTATTAAAAAGCAAAAATTCCTTAATTTGGAGGGTGCTACATTCCCTCCAGTCCACCCCCTGTGGACACTCCTGATTGTAGTCATAAGTTTAAGAACTAATGACCACGTTATAATGTTCCTCAAATACAATTTGTTACAGGAGTTTATTGGATTGAGAGGGTGCGAGATTGAATATAAAAATATTGATTTTTAAAAGTACATCCACAAAACATAAGGCACACTCTATATTGCATACACGCGTCAAGGTTATGTACTTTGCTTTTGCAAGGTAAAACAAAATGTTGCTTAGTTATTCGAATCGATAAAAAGGTGATAATTAAAATTAATCTTATATGTATTTATATTTTTATCAACATCATTGTAATTTGATACCATCATTAACTAACATAGTAATTATGAAATTTGACTTTTATTACCATGTTGTATATTATATTTATTCTACCAATGCACTTTTTATGTCCTAAGTGTCTAAATAGTAGTTTAAAAGTAATTAGGGAATTTGATTAGAAAGTGATTCATGAAAATGTCATTTTTGGAGTTTATCTTTTCTAAAAAAAACCTCAGTAAATAAACATCAAATTTTAGCACACCTCCTCACTCCCAAGGCTTCAGGAATCCAGAGGGAGGAACTAACTGTGAATCAGATATTGGAGGGTCCCAAGACGGAGTTGGATGTACGGATAAGAATATATAGATTTGTGCTTCCAGTACCTAAACAACTCTCCCTGTCAAAAAAAAAAAAAAAGGTTCTATGATTTAAAATGTGTCTTGTTTGAAGGTGAAAAAATGATAAGTTCAGTAATTTTGGTGTTTCCTAAATTCAATTTATTATGATAATTTTACCCCTACAAACAAGATACATTTTAAATCACATAACCTCTTCATTTTGTGAGGAAGAGTTGCTGAGGCTTAAAGATTATAACATAAAAAGTTTTTTAAAATAAATTGTCTATACAGGGTGACCCATAAGTCTGAGGACAGCAACTTCAAGTTAATATTTCTCCTAGATGGATGTAATTTTTTTAATTCTATTTGTTGCAGCCTCCATATTTGTTTCCTGTTAAAAACTTTTTTCTAAAAGATTTTTTGGAACCTCCAACGATGATATCATGAACCGGAAGCACGCCATCACTTCGCTACAATTGTAAGGGAGGAGTTGTAGGTCCATTACCAAGGTCCTGAAATACCTCAATGTGTCCAAATCATCGGTCCACTACACGATCAAGTGGTACAAGGAGACCGGTAGTCCCGATGACAGGCCCAGGAGTGGTCGACTGAGGTCCATAAGGACACCCAGGTTGATGAAGGCAACGAGATCGAAGATCAACCCCAAAAAGAAGCGCTCCATTACAAAGATCACTCAAAAGGCTGGTGTGTCTCGTGAAACCATGCGTAGGATGGTCAAGGAGGACTAGAGGATGAACAGTAGCGTCTACAAAGCGGCAGCATCTCAGCGATGTCACAATGGTCAAGAGGCTAAGCCGGGAAAAGGTGTTTCTGAAATTCCTCAATTCTTGTTTGCTCGTTTCAATCATTTAGACTGACAAGAATATATATTCACCGTGGAGCTGGGTTACAACAGTCACAAAGACCGGGTGATCGGTCAAAGTATCCAGGACATCCACCATACAGGGTCCATCTGTATATGTTACAGTTCCAAGTACTTAATTCCATCCAGGAGCAGCACTGGTAAGGGTCTTACTGCTTCCAGTGGGACGGTGCACCTTTATATACTTCAAAGTATGTGCATGATTGGTATCAAAACACTTTCGATCACTTTTGGAGCAAGTAGATATGGTTCCCTTGTTGTAGGAGACCATCTGTACAGCGTGTAAAGCAGTTGCACAGCGTTTGACAGCTGTAATTGCCACAAATGGTGAATGAACTGGCTCTCATTTTGAAGGAAATTTCACACTAATTGTAATGGTGTAAAATGATGTTTCAAGAAATAATCATATGTATTTTCTTGCTTGTTGAAGTTGTCCTAAGATTTATGGGTTACCCTGTATACGTATTACATGAGTGATATTTTTCTTTCTAATTTCTTTAAGTGTTTTATAGTCAAATAAATAATTATTTAATATTGAATTCTACGACCTCTGACCCAACTTCTAAATAAAGAGACTTTTGTACGTAGTAATTCATTGTCTTCATTTGCACATAATAAATATCAATATAATATTATGTAAAACTTTTATTTTGTAACAGACTATCAATGAATAATGGGTCTAAAGAGAGAGACAAAGAATTAGGTTTATCTGCTAGCTTCCATAAAGTTCACACTATACAGGGCTCGAAGTTGAAATCCGATCTCTCTCGTATTTACAATAAAAATATAAATCTGTAATTTTTAATATTTTTATTTCAAATAAAAACAAAGTTATTGTAGATAATGTGTTTTGATGCTGACTCCATATAATTGCCATCAGCCTCGATACGGCCTCTGAAGCGGGAACATGCCTTGACAACGAGGCCCTGGGTATGGATGCGAAGTACTTCTTGATGGTAGCCACCAGACTTATCTTAGTTGTGTGGGGACGTCTATTAGAAATAATGTTCTCTATTTTGAGGTACTCCTCATATGAAGGAGACGTGACGGTAAGCCAATACATCTGGGGGAGTCTCACTCGGTAGTAGTGTCATACCATGTCTTTCACCACTCCCAGAATGGGTAAAACCATTCGGAAATAGTAAAAAATGTCACTGAAAGTTTTATTGATTATTTTATATAAAAAGTGTAAATTTAGGGAGGGGGGCGTAACAAAGAAAAATATGCTGCTACAAGGGTTAATAAAAAAACCATGTAAGTATACCTGGGGGGTAAAACTTATGTGGAAAAGAACAACGTGATTTATGAATAGCACGTTTAGTGTATAGTGTTTTGTCGTTCCTTAATGAGGACCGCAGTCCTGTCCAATCCACCTTGTCGGTTCTTTAAGATGGTAAAATCAATCCCTTGTGACGTCATTAATGGTGGTTTTCCTTTTTTTTTAAATTCCGTTATATAATAAATAAATTATATTACTAACTAAAAATATAATATGTTTTTAATCGAAATATTAATATTTTTTTTCCAAGATATGTGGAATAGGTTGGTTTGCTCTTCAACTTTTTTAGAATTTTGATTAGGGCTAGTTCAGAAAAGTTGCAATCTGGGAAGAAAATAACCTATGCAAAATATCCTTTTACTACGATGTCATCTTTACATAGCACATCTACTTGAAAGTTTGAAAGGAGACAACTGTTATCCATTTCGTCAATAAACATTAAAATACAATATTAATCATTACTTTTCAATTATTGATTATGATCTAGATATGCGACCTAAAAATGACCTTGTAGGACAATGTCATTTTGAATAGGTAATTTTCATATCATATGACAACTTTTCCGCACTAGATGTAATCGAAATTCGAAAAAAGTTTCATTATACATATATCATATATCTGATTAGGCTTAATATATCAATGACATTTTAAGGTCACACTTCAAGGACTGGTACCAAGGAACCACAGTCCTAAGGATCCACGTTCTTAGTAGTTAACGAGGACCAACGAAGGATCAATAGGTCCGGTCCGAAGGCTGGACTGGACTCGACCAAATAAATAAGGCCCGACATAGCACTACACTTATACAATTTTAGGATTGGCAATACAGATTTTCTTTGTTCATGCTCGTTGCATACATTCATAGGAGGAGGGCTCCTAATCTCCCTAATACATCCTCTTTTATAATGATTAAATGTTTTGTTTTTTTAATTTACAAAGGAATTAAAAGAGCTATGCACATTCAGTTCAAGATAATAATTTATCCCGAGTGCGTTGTCCATTGAGCTACGTCGTTATAATCATAGTAATAGATATATAATGAATTGAATCAAAATTTAATTTTAAAATGGAACAAATAAGTGCAATTGTCTTTACATAGAAATAGACACAGTAGAAAGAAGGAAAGAAACAAAATTTTCCATTCCATCATTAAAATGAAACATAAAATAGTCTATTTAAAAAACTTTTCTCTGTGATAAACTCTTTATTGATATACTATTTTAAGACAAAAACGTTGAGATTCTATTTTTATCTCTCAATTAAGACGCCGATGGCCTAGCCCTCCTTCGAAATAGTTAGATAAATTCCTTTACTTTTAAATAAGTTGACTATGAATGATTAATATGAGAGTGGTCTGAAAAGTTTCCGAACTCAGTGTGAAGTTACTCAGCAAAGAGTCAGCCATTTTTGACCTACAGTTGTTATCTCATAATAGTCCTTTGAGTGAGTTGATGCGAGGGTTTTTATGAAAATGGACAAAATCGAGGTTCGAGCTGCCATTAAATATCTGTTTTTGAAAGTGTGACATTTAAATAGATTCAAACAGTAGCATTATAAGTCATAATGCTTGTTATGTTAAAATTTTACGCGTCTAAGTCAATCCAACTCGGAGTAATTGAGCCTAAAACAAAAAGGGTTTCGTGAACAATTATTTTGCAGAGAAAAACACCGAATACTGTTTGGATGGGTTACAGCGATGGGAGCATTGCTGGTTAGAAGTTACAATGAGACTATGTTGAAAATGAAATACAAATGTGTTGTAACTTTGTTAGGCCGGAAACTTTCCCTCGTAATTCTAAATGAAACAATATTATTGACTATCCAAAATATATTTTTACTATGAACGAAAGTTACATGGTAGAAAAAATATTTTAAACGGTCTAGTGTAGGGTTTTGGTATTAAAATCCTAAAAGGGTCTGAGACCCTTATGATTTTTATTAACGGAAAAATTTATTCGATCTTGGACCGAGTTTAAACTCTAATATTTATACACGAGTATCTATGAAGTTATTTCACAACCAATAAAAAATTTAAAAAAATGATTGTCCGGAAAGGAGATTGAATTATAATTAATGACATGGAAATAAGTGGTCAAATAATATATTTATTATTCTATTGAATACTTGATTTTTGTGTAGGAGAGACCAAACGCCACTTATTCATTGATCGCAACCACAACAACAGAAAATTCCAAGATATAATGGATAATTTGCTACATATGTCACTCATAAGCTTAAAAAATGTAACTTGATAGTAAAATTAGGTTAAGTACAGCGTTCTGAGTGTTTTTTGCTAGATGTCTTTAGTGAGCTATATCTCACGATTAATACATTGCATTAAAAAAAGCTTTAAAGTATGCTTAAACGTTAAGTATACGCTTAAAAAAAGTTAATACACAGGTTTGAGTTTTGTGTAGCTAGTTGTGCGTTACAGCCTTCCAAAAGAGAAAAGTCGATACATTCTTCAGTATCACTACGACAAAGGTGAAAAGCTGATTATGGGCCCAATACAGTATCGAATGCCATATCAAAGGAGTGGTTCTGTTCAAGGAATATGGATGTCGAAAATGTTGATAAAATAATGGAAATGGTATCGAGTTGGACTGGTATGTGAGTACTTATTCAATTGTCCAGGAACTGAAGATTAGCCAAAAAAACATTTGGAAATATGTAACTTCTAAATATTTTAATTTTATTGTCAAAATAAAGCAAAAAACGCTCAGAACTTTTTACTTCACCTATTACTACAAATATACACATAAAGTTTTGATAATAGATTGACAAATACATCCTCTATGTACAAAGATAGTTATTTCTTTGGTTGTTTTATTAAGAAAAAGTAAAACTATATAAATTATTATGAAAAATAAAATGTTGAACTGTCAAACTTGTCGAAAATAAAAAAATTCTTCGTCATTTATTCTTGTAATCGTCACAATTAAGCAAAAATGTAAAATTATATACAGGGTCAGTAGAAAGTTCCATTAAATGTTTATTAAAGTACTAATGAAATAACTAATTACCGGACCGTGCAGAATTATTTACCGATTTTTGTTCAGAACATATTGCGAACAATAATGATATTTCGAATGACTTGAGAAACAATTTATTCATACATTTTTAGAATAATAAAATAGTTTGTGATCAAATTTAATCAATGTAGCCACCATTTGACTCAATGACACTGGTCAGGCGACGTCTGAAGCTGCCACAGACTTGCTGGATGTAATCGGCGTCGATGGACCTGTTGGGAGTCCTCTTGAACACTGCCTTTACTTGCCTTGTTGAGACAGTGGGCTTCCTGCCAGCCCCAGGGGAATGCTTGAGATCACCCCCAGCCTCCAAGCGCTTGGAAACGTTGCAAATTGTCTTCAACGAGGCACCAACCTGTTCCTTAATGTTGTTATGAGGCACTCCCGCTCGGAGGAGGGCTGCAATTTCGATCCTCTTTGTTTCCTGATTGGACATGGTATCACATGTGGAAGTTGTTACGCTCTCACAGGAAGGATTTTTGTTTATTTTAACAGTAAAAGTACGAAACAATCAGATTGGTTGCCACAAAACCTCTTAAAAAGTATATTTAAATCATCGGTAAATAATTTTGCACGGCCCGGTACATAGTTTACTCATAATTATTGACATAGGTGGACACAAGTTTCAAAAACATGTGACATAACTTTCATTCGGATTGTTCACCCTTAGCCTTTACCACAGACCAAAGTCTCTCTGTTTCCGGGGATGGAGTCCCAGGAAGCCACCAGTTTGATCTTCAGGTCGTCCAAATTCTTGCTGGTGGTCACACAGGCTCTGCTCTCAAGAATGGACGACATGGAGTAATCCATGACGTTTAGGTCCGGGATGGAAGGGGCCAGACTGTCTTTTCTTTTAAGCCACTCAAATTACCCTCACGCCACTGCTGCGTCTCTCTGGCTGTGTGGGAGGGGGCACCATCTTCTTGGAAGGTCTATGTCACATTCTGGAAATGCTGTTGGGCCCAAGGAACAAGACTTTCATCCAGGATGGTGCTGATGTACTCCTTGGTGTTGATCTTCACCCCAGCCGGCACCAACACAAAGAGGGACTTCCCTGTCTCAGTCACAGCCGCCGAAACCCTCACAGACTGTGGTTTTTGAACTCTATGGTCACCCGGCTTACCCTTTTGTTCAGAATCTGATCATTTTGGGGGTTAAAAGCCTGTTCCACAGTGAAAGTCTTCTCATCACTTAACAAAATGTTGGGAGCAGTGCCAGTCCTCATCTTCTGAAGAATGAGCATTGCTTCTCTCAAGTCTTTTAGCCTTGACCTTGCTTGACAAGTGCTGCTGTCTATTCAATATCTAGGGATACATAGATAAGGTTTATCATTGTTGTTGTACCCATGTTGAAATCTTTAGCCATCTAAGTGAGTTTCCTACTCGGATTTCTTGCAATCTTTGCCGTGACTGCTTTGACGATTTCGGGCGTCTTTTTTGACCATTTTGTGCCTAATCTGGGTATGTCCTTGATAGATTGAGTCTCCTTGTACCTCTCATTAGTTCTATTGATGTGCATGTGGTTGACCTCCATGCTCTTCTTGTTCCTCAAGATGGCTGGTCGAGATTTGCCTTTCAGGTACTCCTTGATTATAGCCTCTCTCTCTAGGCTTCCATTGTGATTATCAAAACTGTTATTTTATTCAAAACTGTTTGTTTTGATCTAGTCTCGACCTACTAGAACATTAAAAGTAAGGTCTGGTAACTTTACATGTAATTATATTATATAAAATTAATTTAACAGGACTTTCCGTGTACCCTGTAATATTTCATTCTATTCCTTTAAGATCTAATTTCAAAGCGCATATCTTCTTTATTAGTGGGTATGGAGGAATAAACTATTATTAATCATAATCCAAAGAAGGCATTTTTTGAGAGAGTATCCATGACATAGTTATTAGATTGTCATTTCTTTTGTAGTGCATCAGATTTCGAATCTTTTATTTCTATAGATTACTTTACATTAAATAATTCATGTTTCAGTTAAATTGTAGAATAAAATAATTCAAAAAATTATTACAGTAGTGGTTATAATAGAAAGATTGTTTGATTTTAAAAGTGAATAGCTTATCCAGTTTGATCGCCATCACATCCCTCAATACCCACATACGCTTGGTGTGAAATGAATTTGAATGTAATTCTAAATGCAAAATGCTGTCCTACCTCAAGCCTCTATATAAATCCCATGGAGTTTTCACTTTGGTCATTCTTGAACAAAAAGTTTGTCGCATGGACTAACCAAATATTAAGACAAGTGAGAACGCATTGTTGAAGAAATGGAATGATATTCCACTGAATACTGTTCTTGCAGTGTAAAAATAGTTATAAAAAGATTGAGGAAGATTATTGCTGCAAAAGGAATATTTTTTTTACATACCAAAAAATGCTAACTATTTATAACCCTAGGCATATTCTTCCCGTTCTCAGTCCCAACTATGATCTGATGAACTCGAGTTAAGCATATTTAGGTATAAATACATCAACAAAGGTGTGATAATGACGGCTGTTCTAGGACAATTGGTCGAAAATATTTTTGCCAAAGGACAATTAGTGAATGACATTTCACCAGAGGACAATTTGCCAAATGTATATTTTGCCGAAGGAAAGTTTGCTGGGGTTATTTCCCCGAATGCCCATTTGGCCGAAAAAGGATATTTAATATATTAATATATAAGATGGTATATTTATTTAATACATATAGCTACGATTGAAAAGGCTTCTCAGAAGGAGTGAAATATTTGTTTGTATACTGAAAAAAAAATTATTTTTTTCTTCTAAGTCTAACTAGAAAAACATTAAGTTGCCTTACTCCAAAATTAATCTTCAATTGCATGTTTTAATTCAATTTGAAATGTTAATATGATAAATAAGCATTGTTCATATACAGTTGAGCCCAAAACTTTTCGTACCCTCACAAAAATGCCAATAAAACATAATTAAATGTTTTTACAAACTCATTTAGAATATCCTTAGTCAATAAAAAATTAGTCTTAACTACAAAAATTATAATAACTTATTCATTTTTCGGAGTAAATTAACAAAATATCATTTTTGCCGTTTGATAAGTATTCATACCTAAAGAGCCAAATGACTGAATACTTTGTGACATGGCCTCTGGCTTTCTTCAAACATTGAATACGCTTGGGATAAGTCCTTGTTAAATTGAGGCAAACACTGGGATGGATTTTGGCCCCCCCTACTAGAAAGAATCTCCAAAGGTCTTCAAGATTTGTTTGATGTCATTTCCACACTGTTTTTTTCAATGTAGTCCATAGATTATCAATAGGGTTAATGTAAGGATTTTGCGCTGGCTAGTCTATGCCCCTAACCTTATGCCTATTGAACCATTTGTGAGCTTTTTTGGATTTTTTCTTAGGTTCATTGTCTTTCTGGAAACACCTATGTCTTCCAAGCTTAAGCATCTTTGATGATTGATGAAGATGCATTTCAAGAATCTCGATGTAGTCTTCCTTTTTTATGGTTCCATCAATTTTGTGAAGTTCTCCAGTTTCATTGGCAGCAATACAAAATCATGATACTTTCCACCACCGTGTTTCACTGTTAGATTAGTTTTTTTTTTCGAGGTTGAAGTCTTGGCCCTTCTGTCGCAAAATGTGCTGATGCTGCTTGTGGCCAAACAACTCCACCTTTGTCACATCTGACCACAGCGAAGTTGAGCTCATCATCTTTGTGGTCATTTACATACTTCAGCTGTGCCTTTATGTGCCTACTCTTGAGGAGTGGAGTCTTTCTTGGCACATAACCCCGGAACCCATTCTTATGCAAAACTCTTTTCACAGTTGATTGTCGAAGCAAAGTCCTTGATGCTTTTAACCCCTGCTGGATGGATTTGAAAGTTGTCTTTGGACTCTTGGCAACCTCTCGGACTACATATATATCAAGCTCAACTTGGACTTTTTAGCATGTCTAGGAAGACTCTTGACATGGGCAGTTATTTTGAATTTGGCAATGATGCTATGGACAGATGATTTTGGGTTGGAAAATTTGATAGAAATGTCTTTGTGGCTGTCTCCTTGATTATGGCAATTGACTACAAGCTGATGGATGTCCTCACAGTACGCCTTGCTCTCGGTCATGTTGAGTGTTGAATAAGACTGAAGCAAGAAATTGGCTCATCATACTTTTATATCCCAGAAGATAGTTCAAGGAAATTATTGATCTCTCAAGAACTTTATAGAAGTATCTTGATCTTTTCAGACTTCAATATGAAAAAAAACAGGAAATGTGTTGTTTTTTGTTACCTTTTGAAGGTATATGAATACTTTTGAAACAAGGAATTTTTTTTTTCGAGGCATAAAAAAATATTTTTATATAAGAAGTTGATATTTTTAGGCAATAAATAGTAAATATATTAATGATAGTATGATTAATAAGTATGATTCATACGCTATATATGTCATATAGGTAAATTAATTAGAGTTATTTTTTAGAAAAATATTTTTTTAATTAATTAATGATCATTATATAAAACAACACAGTCGTATGTGGGTCGAATTTATTTCATATATTTACCATTGTAGTACTTTAAATAACAAATAAACGCAACAACGAGTGTATTGTAAGAAGTGCTAATCACTTCTCCGTTATCACTTAATTAATTATCATACGAATTGATAGATTATTTATATTGGAAAATAATCATGGATAGGCGAACAAGCATTATATAATTATTGTACTATATAATGATAATTAATAAAAAAATATTTTTCTTGCAAATAAAACTAATTAATTGACCTTATATGACATATAATATAGCTTATTAACAATAATTATTTACCATACTATCATTTTAAATTAAAATAAAATATCAAATAAATTGTATATATCAATATATTAAATATCATTGTTCCAAATTGTTCTTCGGCAAAATGTCCATTCAAAAAATTTTCCTTCGCAAAATTTCCGTTCAGAAAGTTGTCTTTCTGGAAAAATGTTTTTGGGCCAATAGTCCGCTCACGGATAATGACTACCCCTTTTATTAGATATAACAATGATTCAACATTGGGCCTAATTGAATAACTGCCTTCTAATGTTGTGCCTTTTTTTTTCCTTTTTGGAGGAAAGGCTTCGGAAATCAATGAATATCTCCTTGTGATTAGCGTACAAAAATCCAAACCAAATCTTGATATACATAAAATATCTCTATTAACTTGTCAAATAAAATTAAAAGATAGCCCAACAGTTAGAAAAAATTAACACACTGCTCAGTGCTGGTTATAGAAGGGACATTTCAGGAATTTTTTTAAGGCCCATTAGTTTAATGTTATGCAATATGGACTCCGTATATTACACATGCAGACATTGCCAAATTTTAAAAAAGTAGTAAAATGTTTACCATAATAAAATGTCAAAAAGTGTAATTACTCTTGTCAAATTGTCATTTTTTTTTGGGGTCAAAATAAAAAAAATAAACATGATATTGAAAAAAAAGTCGCCAATAATTCTGCAAATCATTCTGTCAAACATGTTAAAGCTTGTATTAAAGAAACAAAAGTAATTTTTCAACTTCTCCTAAAAAAATTTAAAAAAATGTCATTTCAATAAATAAAAACTTCTAAACTAGTGTAAGAGGCCCATAGAAAAATTCAGGACACAACCCTTAAAGTGCATCTTTGGTGCGTCAACATAGAACCAATATTGAAAAATATCAAGTTAAGGAAGAAATATGAATATTTCATGGACATATTTGATTCAGTTGTAGGCTCTGTATTCAAATTTCTGGAAAGAGTTAAAATACAAAAAAATTAGCTACGGTTTAAAATCGTTTTATTTTTTAAGGAACTTGTATTGACCCCGATATGACCTTTCAAATGAAATCAATTAATTTCTCTTTTTTTTTTTTTGATGATCAGTTTTGTCTACTTAAAGAGTTGCAACAGACCCAAAATGTTTATTTAATCTACACTCAATTTAGACAAAAGCCATTTTAGCATTTTAGAAGAAAAGGCTGTGTGATACAATTAAAATCTTATGATAGATAGTACCTGTTGTGATCAAAACAACTTGTTTTGATCACTCTTAAGAAAAGAGACGTCATGATATCATTTTATGCCACTGTATGCATAATAGAGCGGTTTGATTTTTAACTTTTTTCGAATTTCGATTACGGGTATTGCAGAAAAGTTGTCAGAGTACGAAAATCACCAATGCAGAATTGCATTATTCTACGAGGTCAACTTTAAGTCGCACATCTCGATCAATTTAAAAAAAAAGGCAAAACCTCTGTCATCAAGTAGTTTTGATAGACCCTTTTCTTATCTATAAAAATTATTAAAACAGTTTTGTTTTTTTTAATTGTCTTTTTAATAAAAAAAAGAGTAAAAAGTAAAACAAATTTGATAATCCCCGTATAGGGCGCATCATTTTTTTACATTTTCACAAAGGAAAGATCCAAATTACCGATTGCTATTCTCTCTAGGTAGGTTTAGAAAAAAACTTTATCAATGTTTTTATAGATTAGAATTTTGTCTATCATAATTAATTATTACAAAATTGTGACCAATGCTGTATTTTAATCTTTATTATATAAATGACTTTTGTCTCATTTCAAACATTAAACTAGATGTGCTACCTAAAGATGACATCGAAGGAAAATGAAATTTGATATAGGTGAATTCATTACCAAGTCCAGACTTTTTCAAATCAGCCGTACTCGAAATTAGAAAAAAGTTAAAAAAACAAACCGCCCTAATGCATAAGTCAGATTCCACATTCAACAAACATGTGTTGTTGTGAACCTAGAAGGAAGCATATGTGCGACTCTACCACTGATTGAAATCTTTATCCGTTATGTTGAGTTATAATATACAATATAAACATGTCTTTAATCATAGGTGCATGATCCTTTACTGTGCCTATGTATGTAGATATACGCGCAGTTGAATGTACACACATACATATATAATGTAATAACCAATGTCTAACTGGATTTAAATCAATCAAAAATTATTTATTTAAGGTAGCAATGACTAATATGTATACATTGAATAGAAAATGTTAATTTGTTAGTAAGGAATTTTTTTCAAGAATACAGCTGTTCATATTATACTGGCAGTTTCTTATAAAGAAAGTGAAAATATAAGTTGTCAAACAAGTGAAATCCCATGTATAATTTTTACAAAAAATAACTGTTCTTTATAAGAGGAATGAATACAGGGTGTGCAAGCTATCTGTGCCGCCAAAAAGGATTTTTTTTCTTCAAATACAATTACCTCTCCAACCAGTTATCAGATTAAAAAAAACAAAAAAAAAAAAAACAGATTCTGAAAGCTTGATAGATTCTAATTGATTTCGTTCAATAAAATCATCTCCTGCATCAATTACAGTCTGTATACGAGGCTGAAAGCGCCAACAGGTCTTCGCCACTTGATCCTTTAGCAAATTCTGGAATTCCTTCGTGGTCTGACTGATATGTTCGTCTATTGGGGTGTAGTGGGGTTCGGTTGGTGGCGTTCGATTGCATCAAAAAAAAAATACCATCGGAGTCAGATACGCCGAGTTTGGAGGCCAAAAGTCCGGTGAGATAAAGTCGTCAAAATTGTCTTGGAGCCATTTGAGACATCTCTTTTTTTAATGTTCCTCTAATTGGTCAGAAAGAGTTACAATGTTTAAGAATTAGTAAATATCATAGTACTACAGTTACTCAATCTGACCAAGGAATCTTCTTTGAAGTCCATATACATTCACGTTATGTACATTTACTTCTCTAGGAACGACCAGCGTGTGAAACTACGCCCATTAAGTTCAAGAGAAAAAAATATCCTGAGCGTATTGTCTATTGAGCTGTCGTTCCATGACTTTTTTTCGGTGTGACAGGGAACAGGATCCTGCTGCCACATGTTAGGCCTCCCATTGCCAACCATGTCAATTTAGGGCTACATCTTAGTCTTTATCTCGTCTATGTAGGCATAATTGTTGACCATGAGGCCTAGGGGGACACGTGAGGAGGCATGACGTGGCCTTCCGAGCTAACCAACCAAAAGACCATGACGTGGGCAGGGAACTTCGTCTGCATGATGACACCTTCAAACTCCCTCCTAACCAGAGTTGGAGTAATTATTATGTTCTCGCTCCCAGGGCGGATTTCAAGGATGGCTCAGTGTCTTTTCCGAATAATTGGGATAATGAATTCGTCAATTAGTTCCATTTTTTTTTTGTCAACAAGTGCAAGTTTAAATAAGCTATCTAACAAAAAAAGGTCAGCTACCTAAGTCACCGTGTTTGCCCAAGATAACACGCCAAAGTGGCGGTATATATAGCTTGCACACCCTCTATATGTTATAAATATATAAGCAAATGACTCTTTGGAGAAACTAAAAATCTAATGAAGTAGGTATTAGGTACATTAAAATCCTTTTTTATAATTAAATTATATCGATCATGAAATTATAAACCTTAAGTTATGCATTTAAAAATAGTATTGGATTAGGAACAGGAGTTAATCAAAAATATAACCGTTAAAATATATTTTTACAGGAGGGAAATTTTATTCTTTTCTTCAAAAATGTAATAAAGTGATAAATCACATCTCATATAAATCATACCTACTATCTAAGGTAATTTATCACTTATATTTTCTACAGATAATCTTAGATCGACTGATGTTTTTCAAAATGATACTAGGAGTTTAACAAAATAAAAGGAATAAAAAAGTTTCCTGTATAAGATATCATGTAATATTAGTAAGTACGTAAACATGTTTGATGTTGTACAGCAAAATTATATATAATATAATTAATTCGAGTAATAGAAAAAAACTTGTTTTTAACATTTTTTAAAAATCATTAAATATATTTAAATATTCTCTCATACCTATTAAATAACAGGTTGAAGCGAATGAAAGAACTCAAGGGATTGATGTAAAAGATACTGACTCCGTTTATTTTACAAAAAGAGATAGCTGTTGTTGTCAAACTTTTTAAAAATTATACAAAATTTAAAATAAAAATGTGTAGCATAATAAAATATCAATAAGAAAGAAGAAATTTTTTTTTATAAAAATATGAAATTTTTTAATAGGAAAAAAGTTTTTTTTTTTGTACAGGTTCAAGAGCCAACATTAGTATCGGTGTTTCGATAATTTTTTGACTAAAAAGATAGAAACAAAAATGTCGTTAAGTGTAATTAAATAGACTATTTACCCCCAATAAGTCAGTAGGGTTTTGATTTGGGGCGTTTTGTGGGGAAAGGCTTTTTGATTAAGTTATCAAATACAATTTTGTATCTCTTTTTTTCTGTAGATTCTATATAAAAGACCATTTCTACCTTGATAGTTCAGAAATTTGAAAGGTTACGTTATCTGATTGATATTTTTTTATAACATAATGGGTCTCCAAGTATCGGTTCCAATATCAATTCATTGTTACTATTAGTAGCCTCGTACCTCACGTTGGTGTTAGGAGAGCCTTTACCCCGTGCCCACTATTCATTTGGACCCCACACTGGATCGTTTTTTTGTAAAAAAAATAATTATATACACTGAGAAGAAAATTGTTTACAAAAAGGTCATACATGGTTCTGAAAGTGAAGTTGTGTTCAAAGTGGATTCCGGGAGATCTCATAATCGATAAAAAGCATAAAGTCTTCTTGTTTTGAAGCAATTTTTTACGAAATTTAACCTTAATAAATATTAGTTCTTTAGACAATATACTACTATAGATAAAGCTACAAGAGGGTTCTAAGGGGGTGGGATGGAGGGGCTATAATCCCCTCCTCCCTCCAAATGCAGGAATTTTTGAAAAATTATGGCTCTATAATAAAAAAACTAATAACAAAACAAGGGATATAAATTTTCTCAGGATTCTTTCAAAAGAAAAAAAAAATGACATTCGAACAAACAATGTGAAGGAAAAAATAATTTTAATATTTGAAATTTTTTCAAAAATCATAAAAAAAACGCCAAAAAAACCCTGCACATAATAAAAATTTAATTCTGCAGACACCCGAACTACCCACTTCAATAATTATGTAACATTATTGGAACGTTTGAAGGATTTAATAAGGAAAAAACGCCCATTTAAAGAAGAAAAAAGTTCATCAAAACAATCCACTGCGTCACAAATTATTGAAAAAGATGTCAAATTTGAATAGATTAGCCCACAAATTGCTTCAATTGATGTACTGTATTCTTTAAATCTGGCCCAGATACATTTTTCTATTGCAAGACCCTTAAAAATGTTCACTGAAAAAATATTTAGAGGTTATCGCCGAAACTGGGGCCTATTTTCGAGGCTAAAGAGAAATCATTCCATTTTATGGTATTGAATTTTTTTAGTGCTATAATCATGGTATCGCCCTCGAAGATAATTGAATGAGTAAAATATGTCAAATTTTGCCAAAGAAATGTGTTTACTATGTTAGCCTATGCACTTTTCAGCCGACCTGTTATAAGTCGCACCTAAGTATAAGTCACATCAAACAAAGAATATACAGAGAGGCCTTATATTCCTCAACAAATATATGTTCATATAAAGAAAGAACATTAAATTATTCAAAATCATTGAATTCTTCATCTTCAAAGCCACTAATGAATAACTGCGCAGGCTTAGGAATGTGATTCTTCTCCAGTCTCTCACATGCTTTTTGCATATTGCAAATCTTCTTCCAGCTGGTCAATTACCATTTGATAAGGCACTTTATCCCATCAAGTTCTTTTATTTGAAGGCATGGTGGTGTCAAGATTATAATGCGCAATTACCTATTCAAAAATAGGAGACGCAACAATGTGTTTTCCATTGTGAGTTGATGATGTTTAATATGGGTTAAAGAGTTACCATAAATAATTAAACGGATATAAAACTTTCTGGGAATGATGTACAGTGTACATTGTACATACACGATAACTTTATACCAGGTAGAGACTTGAAACTTGCATCTTTGTATTATATTAATTTGAGAGGTTATGTGTGAGGAAATTAAACTGTCTGTTATTGCACAGGTAGCCATGAATCTCAAGCACCTGGTGCTTTTTTAATGGGATGCGAAATGTTATCGAAGCGAAATTCAAGGCTTAGGGCATTAACTCTTCTTCGTGCGTGTCAAACTCCAACAGAGGTGTCTAAGCTGAAAGGAATGGATTGTAATACCTTCTAAAATGTTAAGAAGAGGCTAGACTACAACAATACCATAGAGAGGAAGGAGGGCTCTGGAAAAAGAACCCATCATTGATGTGGATACCCTCGAAATCGCCTCTAATCTGGTTCCCAGATGGTTACAGGCTTACGGCAGCCATGCCCATCAACGTTTGTACATGGCCGATCTTACTCCCTGGTCCAGGTAAAATTCTACGACGGCAACATCGTCTTTCAGCAAGATGGGGTACCTGATCACAGCCTGAACATTACTCAGACCTTCTTAGTTAACAACATTCCTTTTTGGAACTAGAGAATGTGGCCACCATACAGTTCGGATATCAATCCCTTCGAATTTTCTTTTTGGTCATAGATAAAGAGGATAACTTGTATCATCCATCGTCAGATCGTCGAAGCTATGAAGGCCTCAGTCTATGAGGAGTGGATAATTTTCGCAAAACTTGCATCTGGCCATCTGTGAAGCCAATGGTGGCAGAATAGAATAAATCAATTTGGCATTGCCTAAGTATCAGAAAAAGATTAAAAAAGATTTTTGTTATATTTATAAATAAAGAATGGGAGGCATTTTTCTTTCCAAGTGTGTAAGTTTCGAGTTTCCACCTGGTATAAATTCAAATAAATGCGACTGATAGTTCGTAAATGTATGTATGTACATATGTAATACCAATCATCATAAATAAATATATATTGTATGCGTCAAGCATAATAGTCTCAATATCATGTGTAGTCTATACTATATATACTTTTGATTGATAAGAGAAAATCCAAAAAATATAAACATTTAAGTTGATCGTTTCGTAATATTGATAATTTAGTAGTAGTCTAATCTTCCATTATTTAATGTGTATTATATTCTAATGATCTTTGTCCGACGGAACATAAATATATGCGACTGGGTTCGTAAGCAAAGCTTTGGATAAATACAAACAAATTTTTTTTCAACAATAATTACTTTTTTCTAAATATGGCCACAATCAGCTCTAATCACAGACTCCACACGGTGCAAGAAAGCCTTGCATAAGTTCATTACAAAATCATTGGACATGTTGTCCCACGCAACCACGATGGAGGCCTTCAGTGAGTCCATACTTGAGTGGGGATTGTTGTTGGTCTTCCTCTCCAAGGTTCCCCACACAGCAAAGTCAAGTGGATTCAAATCTGAGGAGGATGAAGGCTACATGTCCTTCGACCAAAATCCAGCCATATTGGTGGCACATAACTTCTGAATTTGGCTGATGTGTGAACAGTGTGCCATCCTGTTTTCAAACATAATTTTTCTCCAGGCAGTTTGCCTCCAACCAGTACACCTTGTAGTAGGCGTCCCAGTGATTTTCTCCCCGGTCTTAAAGAAGAAAGGGGCCATCAGCTGCCACAACCCAAATGACAATTATATGGGCGGAATGTTAAGTTCAGTACACCAGCTGTACCACTCCTTTTGATTTTGCAAGCCAGTGGTCAATGTGCCGGTTGCTCATTTGATCCACTGTGAAAATCTTCTTTTCTCAGAAATTTTTCACCTTTGACCCATTTTTTCTTTATTCATTTGTGGACTTTCTTACACCTCTTAAGCCTTCTGGCCTACAAGATCCTTTTTTTGCCCTCTGGATGTACTTCTCAAGTACAGGTAACTCGTTGCAGAGGCTTGATCCTATTGCCCAGACAACCCACAAACTCAAAATATCTCCACTTCCTGCAGAGGGTTTTCCTTGATTTTGGGCATCTTGGAAACGAGGCACCTGGAGTAATCTTTTCCACAATAATTCCTGCTTCAATGAGATCAGTGATCCGCTATCTTTTTGCTTCTTTCTCACTCATGATGAAGAACTAGTGAAATATTTATTATTGTTTTTTTATGCACGAATGACCAACGACGAAATCTTAAATAAAATAATTGCAAAACCTCCTCAAAATAACGAAACATGATAGTTAATTTCCACTCCTATTTTTGCTTACAGGTCCTGTAAATTTTATATTTGATGACCGAATCCTTAGAAAATGCAAGTTAGAGGTTAAAAAACCACCACATTTCAAAAGTTTTGTTTATAAATGCTTTGATTTTCAATTGTTTTGATGCCAAATGAGTTCATTTGAAGCGTAAAACATTTTGGTTATATTTACAAAAGAGTATTTGTTTCTAGAAGATCTAGTTCAACTGCAATATTAATTTGAATTTAATTTTATTCACGAAAGAATTATGATAAGGTTGATACATATTACATTGGGAAAAGTAGAACTATACTGTTTGTATCCTTGTTCGGGATTTTAAGGAGTATGATTTCTTTTTTCTAGTTTGCCTCTTTGCCCGATACCCCACTAAAAATCTATCTAAAGACTTAACGACAAACGATACCTACAATTGAGAAGGTTCCATAGGCCAAAAAGGGATACATCTACATTGCCTGTTGCTCCACCAAAAATTGAATTAATATGTAAAAACTCCACTGTTTACCTAATTATGCTGTTTTGTCGGTAATTATTTATTCTGTCTAGCCAAGTCGAGTTCCAGGACAAGTCATATTAGTCCTTGGGGCCGTTCTTTAGGACTATCCGTACTAGAACCAATTAAAAAAAGAAGAAAGAAAATTAAGTGACGTCATCAAGGGCTGAACTAAACCTAATTATATTGGCATATATATATATATACTATCTTTTTATACAATATAATTCCTTATCACGGAATTTGATAAATTTCAACACTTTATCTCAATAAAGTTATGAGTTTAGAACCAAATACTTTTTTTTATAAATGAAGCCCTATTTTTTAAAACTTCAAATAAATTCTTGTAGCGTAAAAACAATTGAAAAATTGGGATGTTATCCCATTTCAAACACTGCACTTATTATATGGTGGTTTTTAAATTTTAAATGGGGTTTTCTGAGGATGGGGTGAATGTATGTTAAACATAAGGACATGCTTGAAATAAAAATAGAATTTTGCTAAGAGTAAACTAATTTGTATGTGAATAATTGATTTTTTTAATTGTCAAAAGTTGGCTCAAATCTGTAAAAAATTTGGGGCTATGAGATGAGAAAGACAACGTTCCATAAGTAGTGATAATTATTATTTTATTGTTTTAGTTCTGTCAAACAAAAAGCCCGACCCAAAGGACAAATACTATTTAAGACTAATTTTATATTTTAATAGACTAATTATTCACCCCTACCATGGTCTTGTGTGCTGTGGGTTGCACAAGCAAAGTCACCCCTCCCATTTTGGTGGTGAGGAAGAAGTGGCTCAATGACAGATGCTTACATCGAACATCTAGATAAGAAAGTGCTACCTAAGGCCAGAGAAAAGTTTGGGGACAACTTTGTTTTCACTCAAGACAGAGCTCCGTGTCATTACACCGGCATGACCCAGGCCTTCTTGAGAGACAAATTTTCAGACTTTTGGGAACTCAACATGTGACCACCTTCCTCTCCATACCCAAACCCCTTGGAACATTCTATCTAGGAGCGTATATAGGAGAGGAGGGTGTGTGCTACTCCTCAGAGTAGTGTCCAATCTCTTGAGGCTTCCATCAAAAAGGAGTGGACAAAGCTTGAATCTGACTACTTAGTAAAGTCCTACAAGGAATTTAGGCCTCGTATTGAGGCAACTATTTGAGCTAAGGCCTTATATATTGAATAAAAGTTGTACCAAGCACTATTTTCAGATGATTTTGTAAAAAAATGTCGTCACAAAACCTCTCATTTAAATTTTACTCTTGAAAATAATTCGTAGAAAAATACAAATGTACTCACCACTCAATTTTGGTAAAAATATTTCTAGCTTGCTGTTGATTTGGCGGCCTACATATATTATCGCATATACGAGTGAATATATAGATAAAGTCAAAGACAATAACTTTGCAACGCTAGGTATAATGTACATATTTTTGAAATCCATCAAATGAAGGAGAATATTGTTAATAAATAAAATCCTTCATATGGAAAAAAAAAAAATATGGACATTTTAAAAGTGTAGCTGTCAATCTATACTCGAAAAAATCATATTTGAATCAAGTGTAAAACAAATCAATATCATTTGATTTTTTTATCATTTTAGTTAAATGACAATTGATAAAGTCAAACCCTGATAAGTGTAGTGTTTGATGTGTTGGACTTTAGTAGAATCGATTATTTAGAAAAGGAAAATACAGCAATCTCACAGGAGATAAGATGGATCTTGGATCCGAATCCCAAGTAAACCAGGTACTATTCTAAAAGATCCAAACTCTAACCGGTTTCGGGTACCCGAACTTTACAGACCATCCAAAAGATCGAGGGTCTGATTAGGACTGATTAATGTTGTGTAGGTTCTTTGTAGACCTACACATCTCAGTTCTAAAACTTATAAAGTCCTTGATGACGTCACTCAACTGTATTTCTGTTTTCTTACATCAGTTCCAGTACTGAAAGTCCAAAGGACTGTCCCTAAGGCTAGACTGTACTGTAATATACCGAATAAATCGGGACTGAAACAACACTATGTCTGATCTTAATATTAATCGATCAGAGAAGAATATATTGATTGGATTTGCAAGGTAAAATTTTGGTATTAAAAACATAGAATGAGTCAGTTTAATCATTATTTGTTGAGATTGAGTGATTAAAAATCGAATCTACTCCATAAAATATTGAATCTACTTTGGGGTTCTTTAAGGGTTTAAAATTGACTCACTTTTGAGTGGAGTCAAAATTTGAAGAGTTAAGTCGAGCCGAGCCAGATCAATAGTTTCTCGAGTCGACATACCACTAGATGAAAACAATTCCTTGGGCTCAACGAAAATGTTGCCTGTATCCGAAGTGAATCTCAAACTCTACATTAAAAATATGTTTTATATATATATATAGGAAATTATTTAATAAATTTTAGGCATATTTAAAAATGTAATATCTAATATCTATTTAGTAATATTTGCACCTCCTGTTCCCTATTAGCTTTGCTACTGACTATTTTACCATTATTAGCAATACATGAAAGAAATTCATTCCAAAAATAAAATCTAAAAATTATCTTCAATATGTATTTGTCAATTTAATGAATTGTGAATGTTCTACGTAGATATTTTTGGAATTTATTTTTAGAAACATTAAAAGTTTATCAAGCTGTATAATTTAGTAATTCTCCCTCTGACCAAACCGGTGCAGTGGTAAGCATTTGAGTGATTTTGGTTATTTTAGTATGGCACCTGTGACTCCCCAACAACAATAAGGCTAAAACCTGCAGTCATCAAGGCTATACATGAGGATGGGAAAAGTTACCGCCAGACCACCAAGTCTATTGGGTAGCACGTGAAGAGCATTCAGAAGGTATTCAGGGTTCTCAAGTCAAATCGCAGCAAGACTGAATGCAAGATGGGTTGAGTATACCCTCAAGCAAGAAGGTACACCAACATTCGGGCTTTCTTGTTTATGGACTAACTTTTTTTTTTGTATTTTAATCTACCGAGTGGTGCATTGAAATCTGAACACTTTGAATTTTAAAATTTAACAAGATATAATTTATTAATTAACAATATAATTCTGCGGATGTATTCCTCTGTCATGGTGTCCCAGTCCTGGCTGACAGTGGGTTTGAGGGACTCAGTGTTTGGATGAAGAACACTTCAGGCCTTCCCCTCGACATTCACCTACAAGGTGTAGTCGACGGGGTTGCCATCAGGGCTTGGGGGAGGGGGGGACAAAAGTGTCAAAATGAGTTCAAAAGAACTCAAGAGACTAATTCAAAACTCATTCAAAAGAGCCTTCCAACAGAAGAGATTGGTTTCATTCATTGCTGGGGTCAAAATTGGCTTCGACACGCTCACAAAACTCTTTTCACCCACTTTTTTATAGCTCTCTCTATAGTCTGTTGTAGACCCCATAGATCTCTTGCATGGGCCCTCATGGACTTGAGAGGATTAGCCTAAGCTGTATTCTTTAACTCCTCCGGGTCCAGTTTGGCTTTTTTGACAGATCATTTCTTCCTCTCTAACGTTTTGGACTTGCTGACGGTGTAGAAGGTGGTCCTGGAGACGCTCAATTGCTTGAAGTGCCCGAATGGAAATTTGTCGATCATGTTCAAGTGTCATTTTCTCTACTTGTACGTAAGCTAGAGAGCTCAAATTTGTTTTGTATTGTAACTACTTGTTTATGCTTTAATATATCGAAATATGAATTAATTTTAATCACTCAAACTTCATTAATTATTGAATTAGTTAGTGTTCAGATTTCAATGTACCCCATTGTATGATCATATTATTGAACATATATTTCAAATGATGACCATTTTCTACAAGGGAATACTCAAAAAAGAATTTGGCAACTAAGGGAAGATGGGAGTTGAATCGGCAAGATAGAATTTTTTGACGATAACTGAGGTTGGAAGGATTATTTAATACCCACTTATTGTATAATACGTACAAAAATGGTATAAATTCCGTCTCGGTTTTTCAAATTTTGTTTTATTTTCGTCTTCGTCAGGTTTAATTTGATGTAGAAAGGAAAATATTTATTTTTGTTAGACGACAAATTAAAAAAAAAAGTGCCGTTTCGTCCTTATCTCCTCATCGTGATGCAAAAAAAGTTGGCAGGTAGTTTTGCCTTAAACTATTTTGCCTCAAGGATATTTTGCCTTAATATATAAATAAATGAAGTTTATACATCGTTATTACTTATTTTTCGATGAAATTGATGTTCCCTTTCAATTTTCTAACTCATACTTTGTAATATTTATTACCATAAAGTGTTTTAAATGTTTGTTCTCTGTTGAAAACTTCATAGCATTATGATCTTGCCTCATATTATGTTTGTTCGTCAATCCATGAGTATTTTCTAGTTTGAATAATCCATCATGTCTAATGGTAATTACTAAAGGAGAAGTGATTATAATTTCTATATTCCAATCGTTACCGTTTTTAATTTTTTCTTATTATATTAATTTTCTTACGTATTTTGTCTCTGGTTTGAATTCATTATATAGTAAGATTTTGTTGGATTATATATTGAAATTTTGGGGCATGATTCCATCCTTTTTACAGCAGAAAACAACCATTTAATGCGTTTTATAGTAATGCACAGAATATATTTTGACTAAAAAATTAGAAGAGGAACATGAATTTTAATTAAAAATAACAAAAATTACCTATACATCTCATTTATTTATACATTGATGGGAAATATTCTAGAGGCAAAATTACGTAGCGGCGCAAAGAACATTCGTTTGATCATAGCTGACGAAATTAGCACTGCATTCGTTTAAAATCAATGTAGCAAAATGGAGTTCATAGTAAGACAACGTTGCAGAGGGTCTCAAAAAGGTAGAAAATTATATTTCCTGGAATATGATAACCAAACAAAGCGTTTTGGATCAAAGAAATCATTTTGATGGTCACTTAAATTGGCTTTGACTACTTTAACTGGAACGGTAGTTGCTATCTTCTACGCATGATTAGGTAAAAACACTATACATTTGAACTAGGCAATCTAATTTTTTATGATATTTTGACAATACGCTACAGACCTTAGACAATTATTTTATAACTCTTCATCTCTTAATGACCACCCAAGACCAAATTACTGCACGTACAAAGTGACACAAAAAATTTCAAAAACAAACAAAGCTATAAATAGTACATAAAAAAGGACATAATAATACATCATAAAAAACGGTCCAATCCCTTCAAAATAATTTTTTTGTGTAACAGTAGAACCCCAGAACTCGAGACTAATTTGTTCCAGAAGAAGTGTTGATAAGTGATGCATTCGAGTTCCGAATCAACTTTCTCCATAACTGAAAATGGATGACTTTGCTCTTTCAACCATTAAGGGATTACCCTTTTAACTTTATTGGTACCCATGTTTTTTAATCTACAGCAAAAACAGCTGAGAGCTAAACCACCACCCCAAATAGTTGCATGTAATTAAATCACAAAAGCCAAGGGAGTTCCGAAGTTTTTTTCGAGTTAAGAGTGAAAGTTTTCTCGCCATTTTACGTACAACTCCGAACATATGGAGTAATGCCATTGGAAGTTACAGGTTTTTCTACTGTATCTATGATTGACAAGGGAAAAATTAAAACCATACAATAGGGTGTACTAACATATTGCGGTTTTTGGGAACACGAAAAAAGAACTTTTTTTAGTACTAAAATCCATATAATGGGGAAAATAAAACTTTCAACTATTTAATTTTCTTTATTGGTATACAAAAGTTGCATGATACAGATATTAATAAACTTTTAGTTTACAAATAACTTTCCTAGACAAAAAGAATAACAAAATACAAATAGTACAATGTATTCGAATATATTCGTATAAAATAATGACAAACCAATAAGCCAAGAGCAAGTGTCTGAATGTTCAAAAAGCAACGATAAAATTAACAAAAAATGACTAGAATAACAAAAAAAAAATAGGCAAAAAACCCCAAGTAATCTACTATTTCATGCTAAAAGATTTGAACTTTTAAAATTGCGGATAATCTTACACAAAACCATCAAGTATCTTGTTCAGAATGAAGGATGAAATTTAATCAGATCTCCAGCGAACTTCCAAGCTGAGATATTTGCAACTGGAATTTTAATGTAAAAGCAGTATTGCAAGCAGCTGCGGCAATGAAAATCCCTCTTAATTGTCCCACATTTATAGGTTTCAATTCTGTAAGTTTCTCCGCCATACGAACTTTCCAATTTAAAATGACATACTCAATTGCTTTGGTCTTTTCTGGAGCATGAACTTTTCTAGTCGATAATCCAAATAGTAGATTTGGAGAAACCCCTCTTTCTGTAAGTCCCTTCAAATTGAGCAAAACTAACTCTCTCAGTATCCGCAGAGCCTGACAATGACTAAAAGTATTAACCACAGAGTTAAATAGCTTACCATAGTCTTTACATGAAGAATTGAAATTAATACATCCCGAGGATATTTGAAATTGTGCTGTGAACGTTTTACCATCTGCTATACTAGTAAGATGAAGTGAAGAAATTATGTGACAGGCTTTTTTAGATGCCCTTCTACTATCGGAGTCTTGACAAAGTCGAATTTTTAAAACCTCTTTTTTTTAGTATAATTAAGACAATAAAAACACTTTACTCATTATTACTCAGGATAAATTATTGTATAGAGTAGTTAAACTCGGTTAATATGAAAATAGTCAATAGCTAAGTCTGATTTGATAAATTGATGAGAGTACTCTTGGGTACTGTTGGGTAGTAAATGTTTGGTTTTTAAAGGTTCGAGTAAGAATTTTGCTAGAAAACCAGGTAATAAAACCCCGGAAATTGTTTCCTACACAACATTTTGTTAAGTAATGCCCAAGTCAAGGATTATTTGCTCATTAGTGTTTTGATGAGCGGAAAGCCAGTGATTGATGCAAATCACGCAAGTATTTGAATATTTAATTTCAGCCAGCCAATAACAAATATCACTTCTATAAATGAAGATGTAGTTACCATAGAAATGTAAAATAGTTAAGGATAGCTACTATGAACCAAAAAGTCTGCATTAATGTGGTGTATACAAACAACTCCATCTTTCTTCAAGAGAATTGACGAAGTATAATGGATTAATCCATCATGTTGTGGTAAGGCAGAACTAAGTTATTAGAAGATAAGGGGTGAGCAGGAGAAGGGTGAGAGGATGAATAATGTGAAGTTAAATCACTGGTTGATGTATAGGGCTTCGACATTGTCTATAGTCCGGTCGATGTATCAGTTCCCTGCATAGGTGAGTTATAAACCTAAAGACCACGTCTTACACATTTGACTGAGCATTGAAATTGGGGTTGTTCCACTGTAAATAAGGGGGTGTTGTATTTTGCCAAAGTGGCCCGTGGGAATATCTCAGGTAGCAGAGAGTGATGAAGCTCCGTCATTAAAGTGATTATTTCTCATTACTAAATTACTTAAAGTTGGCTTCGACCTTGGAATCCCTGTAGTATTAGAAGACTTGGTGGTGAAGTCGTAAGTGTTCATGGGGTTTTTTCGAGATGGCACCTTCCTTCTAGAGCCAGTATTGAATAACAATTTCCTGTTTGCCTTCGATGTGGTTTTTGGTAGACTTTCTGGCAAAATCGAGGGTTGTGTAGATGGATGGCCATTGACACATGCTCCAGCTAATTGGCTCCAGTGACTGTCTCAGGTGAGCAAGCAAAATTCGGAATAGTCAGAATAATTCAAAAGACCACGTTATGCGTAATCCACGATGTTTGAAACCGCGTTATGCGAAATCCGCGTTATGCGAAATCCGCGATGTTTGAAACCGCGTTATGCAAAATCCACGATGTTTGAAACCGCGTTATGCGGAAAACTCCTGTTTATATATGTTGTATACAAGTTTCAACATGTATAAGAAAATTGTACAACTTGCAATTTCTTTGTCTTAAAATGTCTTATTTAATTACAATATTAGTCATTCCAGAGGGCGTTACCTCGCTAACACGAAAATACCCTATGATTTTGTTTTTTTAGCTTACGATTTCCTCATCTTACTTGATATATCCTGGATATTCCATCATTTGTTATTTTTGATAAATAAACGAAGTAATAAGTTATACTATACTTATGCTACGCTTCCAAAAAGAGAGGAATACAATTTCTTGATGATCCTTCCTTATATATATCGGTCTATTTCTTTCTGTTTCGGCATTATTTTGAATCAAGGAGGTGAAGTGATTTTCAAAAAATTGACAAAAATGAATTTTTGTGTGTTGATTAAACATTACTGGATGAAAGACAAAACACCTCAGGAGACTAAAAAGAAGCTTAATAAACTTTATGAGGACTCTGCACCTTAGGTTAGAACAGTTTATAAGTGATTTCAAAATTTCAGAGTAGCCATATGGATACTAGTGACGCTGAATCTTATGGACTACCTATTGAGGCTACTACTCCAGAAATCATGGATAAAATCCATGATATAGCGATGGATTGCTATTGCTGTATGTATCTCAATTTGGAACCATATTTCTATTAATTTTTGAACTACAACTGCTGAGGTATGTGCTGATGCATTGTCGTGATGGAAAATGACTTTTTTGTGGGCCAATTGGGGTGTGTTTTCCATCAGCTCGGTTTTCAAATGGTCCAATATCGATTAATAATGAGGCCCTTTAATAGGTTTGCCCTTTTCCAGATAGGTAGTAGATAAGGATTATTCCTCGCAAATCCAAAAGACAGTCACGATAATCTTTCCAGCCACTCCTCTATTAAAACGAATGTAAAACAGAAAGAAATAGACCGATCTGCCTGAAAGTTGGTGTGTGTTCTTCCAAGAGATGCTACTAACTAAAAATAACGTCGATACGCGCCAGTAATGCCAACTCTCGGACTTTGTACAGGCTTTTTAAACGGCCCTCGTATATTGGTCATTTTATTATTTCTATGAAACGAATACGTTCATGGGGAAAAGGAAGTAAAACCCTTACTGAAACTGGCAACGTTGTTTACGAATGTCCCCAGATTGTTGATGTATTTATAGTAAAATACTATTTGTCTCGAGTTTTTTTTAGATAGTTAAGTACAACATTCTTTTTTGACATTTCTCAAAATACTCTCCACATTCTTCATAAATCAGGGGTGTTGCTGTAAAATGATCCGATATTTCTTTTACATTTAGAGCAACAACCGGTTTTATTTTAGGATAAGTGAGAATGTGTCAAATAAACACACTCACTCCCTGCATCCTTGGAGAGGAGAAAAAACATGGAGATTTATACTATGTTCTTCTACTCATATTAACCCTCCTCCATTCTGTGATCTCTTCTTCAAAGACCAACAACAAATGAATGTAAAAATAGTGTTTATTTGTTAGTTTTTTACATAAGGGAGAAAGTTTGAGCAATTACATCATCATGATTCCAATCATTGATATTTCAGATATATCATTAAATTTAAAAGAGAAGAGTTGTAACTATGACGCTGTTGGAGTTCAAATCCGTGAGGCAATGACAGGGGTTGGCTGTATGTATCTCTCTAATCATGGACTGGATGAAAATGCACTGAGTGAGGCCTTTTCGTCAGCTGCCAATTTTTTTGATCTCCCATTCGAAAGGAAGAATCATTATTAGTGAGTTGTAATCATTGATTATTTATATATCTATCCATGTGTCCGTTTTTATATATTGCATAAGCTTTGTTGATTATGTAAGGGAGAGTTACTTATTTAATCATTTTTTTTAAATAATATGTTCTTACCATTCATTTCTACATTTGAGCAAAAAATGATGCTTAATATATTGGTGGAAATGAGTGTATATTTTAGTGCAATTTAAAATGATAGTATGATAAACAAGTATGGTTCATATGTCATTTAGATAAATTAATTAGAATTATTTTTCAGAAAAATATTTTTTTAATTAATTATATAATTTAATGATCATTATATAAAACCACACAGAAGTATGTGGTTCGAATGTAGTTCAAATATTTACCGCTGTAGTACTTTAGATAACAAATAAACGCGACAACGATTCTATTGCAAGAAGTGCTAATCACTTCTCCGTTATCATTCGACCTGATGGATTATTCAGATTGGAAAATACTCATGGATAGATGAAAGCTTTACATCATTATTATAATATATGAGGATAATTAATAAAAGAAATATTTTTCTGCAAAAGAAAACTAATTAATTTACATTATATGACATATATATAGAATATGAACAATACCAATTTATCATACTGTAATTTTAAATTGAATTAAAATATACAATCGTATATATAGGTATATTAAACATCATTTTTGGGCCAAATGTTCCTAATGGTCATTCGGTGAAATGTCCGTTTCACAAATTATATTATAAAAAAATATTTGGCCAATTTTCCTTTAACGGAGTCCTTGTCACCACGACGTTACCTTAAGGGTATTTCGCAACCTTTTATCCAACAGGAAGGAGAAAAATGCACACAATCATTGGGTAGTTAAACAATTCTTTCCAACAATGAAAAAGTTTAACAATTCAACAATTTAAAATTCCATATTCAATATCAGTAGTTCTTGACGCCCTCATAACTAGTATTGTGCCAGTCCCGTCTAGTTCAGTCTCGGCCAGGTATTGTTCATTCCTGTATATCAGTCCTAAAAATTGTAAAGTTCGGTCCTTGATGAAGTCACTCAACTTTTTTTTTTTTTTAATCCGTTCTAGTACTGACACTCCAACAGACCATTCTTAAGACTGAATTGGACCGGATCGAATGAATAAGGACTGACACATCACTAGGTCTAACCTTAATATTAAAGAATCAGAAAAGAAAGTATTAATAAGATTTGGAAGTAAAAATTTTAGTTTCAAAAACATAGAATGAGTCATTATTATCAGGATTTGTTGAGATTGAGTGAATAAAAATCGAGTCGGACACAAAAAAATATTGAATCGACTTAGGGTTCTTTAAAGGTTTAAAATCGACTCAATGACATCACTCAACTTTATTTCTTCTTTTTTTAATCAGTTCTAGTACTGAGAGTCCTAAGGACCGGTCCATTATAATGAACCGAACTGGATGGAATAAATAAAGACCGACACAATACTACGTCTAATGTTATATATCGATCACTATTGACGTGTATTTTCAAATCGTTCTATTTTTGTATGCGTTCTTATGTACTACTTCCAAGTACAAGTGAGTAAACAAAGTTGTTTAAAAGTTTTTTGTGACGTCAACATCTGTCTTCAACACTCAAAACAAGATATGGTTATGGTTACGTCAGATATACATTTTTGTGTAAGCAAAAATGCATCATGGCAGATGACATTAGAAAATCATTAAGAGCTCAAACGTGATGAAAGGTTAGCACGTCTAAATTTATTAACCAGTGGAAAAAAACAAATCTTAATTCCTTCAAATTCAAAATGTCCACATTTAGCCTCAATTGCAGCCTGTACACAAGGTCTGAAGGCCTTGTACACTCTGATGACATAAAATTCAGAAATAGCCATCAATTCCCGCTAATTGGAGACCAAATAGCTCAACAGTATTTCTTTGGGGACACCATAGACCTTGGCCTCAGCTCAATGGGGACTCAAATTCAATAGTCATGTGCGTGCAGATCTGGTGTGGAAGAAGGCTACAATTTCTCGGACCAGAAATTGGCTAAATTTTCCCTACACCATGTTTGGGGCTTCCTTTTGACTTGTGGCCCGTGGCAGAGTCCTGCTGACACATATATTCATTTTCGGAGGACGTAGCTCTTGAGACCCACGCCTTTAACGACTTTCCTGATCGTCCCTTCTCTATCGTTGTACTTTTTGTGAGCTTGCGCAACGAAGTTTGACGACGATATTCTTAAACTCCTCCGATACCTTCATTTTTTGGCCTCTACTCCCAGGCTTTCGTTCATCACTGCTGCTATTTGCCTTCCTGATCCTCGAAACAGTGGACCTGTTCACTTCCACAATCTTGACCCCCTCATAAATAGGAACTCCCATGAGGATGAAATCTTTGACGACTACATTACGAAACTGACTTTGACGCAAAAAGGAAGGTCTTTCAAACAATGTATCTTTCATTGTATTACGTTAACTTGATTGGAAGTAATTTAGTTTTCATGCATGATGCTTTTGTGCTTACGCACACTGTAGTTATAAATTGTCTGTTGTCCATGCTCTCTCTCCTCCAAAGGGCAACGGAATCAATTCAACAGTGAAGTGGGGGGATGAGTTTCATATAAACTACGTCATATATTGATGGGAACATTACTGCGTAACTTCTTACTGTTATTATAATTAAAAAAGTAAGGTGTCAATGCCCCTTCATCTGTAATGGCGTCGATGTGCACTATTTTTTCCTTCTGAAGATTATAATTATTCTGAAGGAGGTAAAATAATACTTAGGTAAATACTCGGTTCTACCAGATTCGGAAGCTCAATTACGTGTGTATTGTCGGTTCGATAACAATAGTATCTTAAAGATTTCTCTTATAGGATATGAGTACAGGGGTGTCCGCAGGAATTGGCTAGAAGTGCTGTAGCCCCCTCCCTACAAAAATATATATATATAACCCTGCGGACCCACCTATGGGCGTTGTGTATAAATACTGGCTCCTCCATCTAAAATGCAAACTTTTTTGACCATATAATCAAGGGACACCTTATCCACATTCCCAAACAAGACCGTCGCTTTTTGCCCTAACTACCAGTTCCAGCCTCCTAGCGCGGAACTTTACACGGCAGTTTTTACAAAGCTCGGCTCTAGGAATTGTCAAGCAGTGATGATGGGGGTATTCAGTTGGTCCGTTGTTGTGTATCGGACTCCGAAAGCTCCCCCTAGAGGTGCCCAAAAATACCAAAGTCTAGGGAGGGACAGTCAGAGCTATGGAAAGGCCAAGAGTCTTGCTCTTCAAGCTTGTTGAGTAGGATTTTGTACCGGTTCACACGCTTTACTAGATCCTAAGAGTTCAAATCCTGGTGAAGGGTTACTTTGTAGGCATTTAAGTTTAATTATTGCTTCTCCAAGCAGCACTCGGTGGTCTGACTGCTATCAAACTCACGAGCAAGGATGGTCACCTTGCCTTTTCTGCATTCAATGGTGCCTTTAACTGCCTGAACCAATACTTTTGACCTTGCTGTGGAGGTCACTCTCGTGGTCACCCAGTACATAGTAGAGTGGTTACAGCCATCACATTAGAGATCCTTGATGGTGATATTCCAGTCGCGGATAGCACCAGAATTGCAGCTCTGTGCTGTTCCATGTTTTTGGTTGTGACGCTCTTATTTCTCGGTTGACAATGTTTATTTTTTGTATATAATATAACAAAGAAGACAAAGGCAAACCATATAAAAAAGTGTTGCATTTTAAACAGTCTGTCTATCCGGTATCTATTCTACCAACTCCGGCTTAGGAAAGAATAAAGTGAATCCGGTGCCATGATAGTATACCAATTACTAAGATTTCTTCCAATCTCCCATCTAAAGGAGCATTTTACATATTAATCAGATAGGACATTTCATTAATGACCCTTTAAAATTTTATTGGGATTATATTTCTACATATACAACAATTATTTTTAAAAAAATCATATATTTCATTAAATAGTTAGATATAAAAAACCACCTATTCCGATCTTTATAAATAATGTATTTTTTTAGTCATTTTAAGGGTGGAACTATTTCACAAGTCACTTTGATTCACACTGCCTTACAAAATGAAAGAGTTTTTAAAAGTTATCGTCATATTATTTTGATATTCAATGAATGAATTTTAATTATTCACTAAAATAAAGGGTATAGATATAAACAGGGGGGTCTGCAAGATTATATAAATATATTTTTTTTTTTTTTTGGGGGGGAATTTTTGAAAAAAATCCAAACATTAATTTTTTTCCAAAGTTTCAAAAATCTATAGCTATTCACTAAAAAATTCAAAAATTACATTTTTGGAAAAAAAAAAAAATCAAAAATTAAGTTTTAAATTTTTGGAAAAAAATTTCTAAAATTCATTGATATTTACAAAAAAATTGACATATTAACTTTTTTAAAGGAATAATTTTAAAAATCTATAGCTATTCTGCAAAAAATAATATTAATTTTTGAAAAAAAAATTCAAAAATTAAATTTTTCGGAAACAAATTTCAGAAATCTGATTTTCACAGAAAATTTAATATTTTTTCGGAAAAAAATGCGAAAAATTACATTTTTTTGAGAAAAAAATTAAGATATTATTTTTTTTCTGAATTTTTTTTTTTGGGGGGGGGCGCTACATCCCCTCTAGCCCACCCCCTACGGACGCCTCTGATAAATGGTATCGAAGAAGAATTATTTTCACAAAAATATTATTTATTTATATGTATATTGTACGATTGATAAGGTAACCGGTAATAAGACGCATATTAGTGGAAACTTGTTTGTTCGAATGTTTCATCTATGTAATGGCCAATGACTAAGCAATAAGCATGTTATGATAAAGTATTTTTTAAATATGTAACTGACGAACTGAAAACATGTAAACAGTGAACACGCAATCTGTATTCGAAAGGGAAAGTATTTTGCTGAAAGGAAGAAATCAATATCCTTGTAGACTTCCTACATACAAATAACTTTGAGGTCTAAATAGAGCGTTTTCCCTGACGTCACAAATTACATCCTAAACCCATGCTACGATATGTTGGGAGCCTAGAATTAATATATTTGCTAAGTAAGATGCACTAGAATATTTCAGAAACTTCTTCCAATGGCATTAAAAATATATATACAGAAAAAAAAACCACATCTTTTAAAATTTATATCATTCAAATTGCTAGATTTTTACAATTAGTTTTGTTTTAGAGTGATTGGATACGGGGAAATAGAACCAGGGCTGGTTCTATGGGGTTTCTTTGCTTAATATTTTTATACCAAATTATTAAGTAACTTTTCTCTAAAAAATAAGATTGAGCCTTTTCAAAAAAAAGGGCCTTATGACTTTTTGACATTTCAACTCTCTTTCCCTTGACTTTTTTGATATTTAATTCAGTATATTTTATTTTTAAAGAAAAGTAATATTTCTAAAAAGTTCTTTTCAAAAAAAGAAAGTATATTTACATAAGGCCTTCATTTCAATTTCTTAAGTCAATAACTAAATAATTATCCCAGCTTTTTCATCTACTACAAAATACACCCTGGGAAGTGTCAAATAGACGTGTGCTGATATATTGGAAAACTGATATATAGAGGAAAATATCCAATATAGTATTATACCGGAGAAAATTCTTTGAAAATTTTGATATTTCCTCCATATTTTATGTGATACAATCAGAAAAAAAGCGCATGGAAAATAAATTGTAATTAAAATTTTGTAGGAAGGGAATATTTAATATATATAGAATACTCAAACTTAGATGCATGAATATATCCCTAAAAAAAGTCTTGACACTGATAAGCTACTAGTAAACATATATATATTTTTTTATTAGTTTTCAAATATTATTAAATATAAATTTTAATGTACATATATAAAATCTGTTGACAAAAAAAAAAGCAATTGTGATATAACAAAACACTTGTTTTCAGGCAAACGGGTACATCTAATCAAATCTAAAATATCGGATCGAAAAATATTTTAACCATGTTAGTATCAAGCCTTCTTCTTCGCAAAGGCCCTGAGTTGGATATTAACTAGAGAAAAATATGATCCTTGCAAGTGTAATAGTTATTTCATTTCCTACACCCGTGATTCTCAAACTTTTTACAGTGTGTATGATCTTAGAAAATATTAAAATATCCAAGAACACCCTTAATAATATACGATAAAAAAGACTTAACCTATTAATGACGTTCATCCACGTCCCACTAGAGGGAACTTGCGTACCACAGTTTGAGAACCACTCTTCTTCACTTTGAATAAAAAGTATGAATACTTAAAAGAATATATAATTATGACATTTTATATTTTTTTAATAAACATTCCTCTCTGATTTTGAATAATTTAGTAGGCAACTTTATCTTTGCCTTTCTATTGATAACTGATGTAGTATAAAATTGGAAACACAAGCCGGGACTTGGGGTTTTCTATGAGTATGTAGGTCAAATTTTTTACTTTATTGAGATAGGATTTTGTTGTTGGTTTTTTTTTGTTTTTTTTCGCGCCCATTCTATGTATTTTATAATGACAATATACTCATATATATTAATAAAACAATGTGTGTCTGTCTGAATGTATGAATATATGAAAAAAAGTCACCCGGGTGGACTGTATATACTGCTCCATTACGGATAGCATAAAAAAATATTGATTCATGTGTGCATAGGGCATTGAACGTGTATAAGTGGTACACTGTATATAGTACTCCTCGATATAAATCATATTAATATTTTTAGTATAAAAATGATAATGTAGTTGTATCAATAAAATGTTGTGGGCGTGTGCGTATAACAAGAGTGTTTTTTCTGTTTTTTTTTGTTATTGATATCTCATGAATATCAGAGTTCAAATGCGTATATGACAAGATTTGAATAAAATATAAACAATTAATTTTGTTAGTTTGTATTAGTGAGCGATCTAGAGATTTTTTTTCTCAAACTCTTATAGTTATCCTTGTATTCTGAAGGAAGGAACAAGTCATATGAATTGATATAACTATAAGTATTGAGTAGTTACGTGTGTGTGTACTAAAAAAAAACCCGATAGTAACATTGAGGATTTCTGGAGGGAGTAATCTTCTAATTTATTCAACCGAAATTTGTCTTTTAGCCGACGACTAATTACTCCAGGTGATGCAGGGTAGTATTTATTTCTTTTAGGTTGCCCATTTTTTTTTTTTTTTTTTTTTTTTTTTTTTTGGAATTGGTAATCTGAAGAATGGTTTTTATTTTACCTAGCAGTTGCCATTATAATTTAATTCCTGAGTAGTGATAATTGTACGCCCATATTTGACTCAGAATGAAATTGGGCAGCGATATCAAATTAATTATTATCAACGTCCTTAAATTTTTCATTTTTTCCCTCCTCCCTTGTCACAGCTCATTGAAAGTAGTGTTGTGTTTCGGTCTGGAAATCCTACACCGATCTGAGACCATTATATTTTTTGTTGGGCCGAATTAGTTCGGTCTTGACAGTTCTCATATAAAAATTCGGTCTAGATCGGTCCAAAAGAAAAGTTCGGTCTAGATAATTCCAAAGGAAAAATTAGGTCTACTTCAGTTCCAAAAAAAAACCCCGGTCTAGACTGATTTTACAGATAAATTATTTATAGCATGACATCATATGTTTTAAAAAGTTTAAACAGATATAGCTCGGATTAATTTTGATCCCGCCGTCTCTTATACAGTTGATCTTGAAAAAAAAAATGGTATCTCATAATATATGAGACCGAAAAATCGGCCCACGGTCTGAGACAGAGGTCTGAACCAAAAAATCGGTCCAAATCGGTCTAGAAAAAATCACTTAAGACCGAACCGAAAAAAAAATCGGTTCTGGACCGAGTCTCAACACTAATTGAAACGTATATCCTCCAAAACATTTTTCAAATTATTAGCGTTACCACGTTGATTTTTGGTTTATATTTTTTTTAAACAAGCCATTATACACACGATTTTCATCACTAACTATTAGTATATAAAGTGACGTCATTTATATCATGTTTTTATAAAATATTGTTTATCAATATATTGTAGACTAAATCTTGAATAAATCTATATTCATTCCAAATTGTAATTTTACCTTTATTATCTTTTCATATTTATTACTGATGAATGAATGAAATGTAATTTAAAGAATATACATCTTACGTCAATAACTTTTAACAATAGAACCAATAAAACTGAGTTTATTGAAAATTAGGGGGGAAATTTTACTGAAATATAATAATTTATAATTATATTAAAAGGATATTTTTATGAAAGTAGAATGGATATCAAATGAAAAAGTAGGGGCTTGAAATCTAATTTAAAGAATTCAAGGAAGGTTTTTTCAAATTCAAATATTGATGAACTAAAATAAAAAGATCAACCCAAAAGATATTATAATTCCTTTTCACACTCATTTCATAATTGTTTTTAATTCAATGCCCCATTTCATTTCATAATGATTCTTTTAAAAAAATGTATTTTAGTTGGTCCACACTAATCCTGTCTTTCATTAACAAATCTATGCCAAAAATCCGAGGGCGGAGGGTATTCAACCATATTTCAAGAGGCCCTAAGATATTTATTACCAATTCTTCCAAGGAATCCCTATAACACCAAAAGTTCCTCCGTTGTTCCGATCAATTTCTTATAAATTATAAATGACCCATTTCTATGGCGTAAAAACACAGAAAAAATGTGGTTTTCAATTTGAAACCCGAGGGGTTAAACTATTTCTTGTTATTATAGGGTTCTTTAGATGAATTGATAAATTGGCAGGGGTGGTTAGTAATCCCACACTAATCCTGGGCCAATCCGAGGGCGGAGCCCTAAGATATTTATTTCCCACCCCCTCCTTACCAATCCTCCCGATCAATTTCTCTTCAATTATTAATGACCCATTTCTATCAACATATTTATAGGTTACACAAATTGCATTTAAATTAATAAAAAAATCATCTACATATTGAAAGAATTATACTATGCAACAAAATTCAGGAACTCCCGCCTGCTAAAACCCAATTTATCATCGTTATTTAAGCCGTAGAAGACAAAAATGACTATTAAAACCTTCAACCGCAATAGGTTTGTCCTAAAGAGATTTTCCTATATTTATCTCCCAAACTCACAGATCTACCATTTTAATTGATTTTTTCAAAAGTGAGATATTGATTAGATCTTGTTCTGATATGATGCTTGAGATATTTAAGATAGAGAAAATATGGTCAAGATCAACCATACTTTTTTATAACAGAATAATAAATAAAAAGGTTTCATGGTATTGCTCAATAGCCATCATCTGATGGTTCCATCAGACATAGACATATTATTATTAACATTGATCTCAGACATTGTCTATAAGCCCAGATACGAATAAAAAATGCCTAGACGTTTGCCTTGATGCCTTACAAAAGACGAAAATTCTCTCTTCATTATTCTACCTTTACAGACTACCAAGAGATAATGAATTGCGTTTATTTTTGAGGACATAAATTTCAATTTTTTTAACAGTTACTACATAAATAGTCCAAATTCAACGACTTACGTTCCGTTTTCTCCTACCCATATAAGCCATAAGTGATGCCATTAATAAGCCATTAATAATCGGGACTATCTACTCCATGTTTATTACAGTAATAAATAATTTAATTTTGTTCCAATTAAGAATAAAGACAAAATATTGAACAAAAATCTGAACACATTCTTATTCAATTTTCATTTGCACACTCCTTGACACTCGAAAAATTCCGATCGAAGACTCCAATCGGTTGAGCGTCTACACCAGTCAACAAGTCCAAACGTTGGAAAGGAAGAAGGGCTATGTCAAGAAGGGAAAACGGGATCCGGAGGAGTGAATGAAAACATCCCAGGCCAATCTACTCAAATCCATGAGGGCCCATACAAGAGATCTCGGGGTTCCAAAGTGCTATCAAAAAGGGGGGAAGGTAGTGCCTTGTGAGGGTAAAGGCCATTTTTGACAGGAACAATGATAAAACCCCATCCCTCCATTGCAAGACTCTTTTGAATGAGTCTTTTGAACTCTTTTTTTGACACTTTTGATCCCCCTAAAGCCCTCATACCTCGACTACACTTTTTGGGTTCATGTTGATGGGAAGACCTTCAATGTCCGTCATTCAAACACTAAGGCCATCAAAGCCACTGTCAGCTAGCACTGGGACGACATAACAAAGGAATACATCCACAATGGTTGTAAGGCCTTCTGCCACCGCCTGGAAGCCCTCATTGGCTCCATTAATGATTATGAGAGGTCATACACACATTTATTGATTATACTAATTTTGTTGAAATTATATTATTAATTAATAAATTATATCATGATGAATTTTAAAATTCAAAGTGTTCAGATTTTAATGGACCACTCGGTACTGAAATAATTCAAACTGAAGTACTTTACTATAATATTTCGTAGAGTACTAATTGGGAAGGCTCTGAAGGAACAATAAGAAGGACAAGAAATTAGATCAAAATGGGCTCCTCAAGATTATACTGGGTGCCTAGTTGAAATCTGTGCACTTATAAAAGAGAGGAATAAAAAACACATGAGAGGGGGTCATGTCTGGTTGAAACAGGAACTCGATACCATTGGCCTCAGCTTTCATCAGAGTTAAACGTTTTCCTTCATGATGTATTTAAAGATGGTCCGGATTTACCTGAACGGCCCTCTAATTTCCAAAATTAAGCGTGTTAAAATTTCAGATTCAAAATGTCTAATTTTCAATTACGCAACCGGGAGACCTGGTATGCAAATAAATGAAGATGCCTGCTCCTCCATAGCGCACATTCTCTATTATAAATTTCAAAGTCTCCCATTGGACAGGACCGATACAACATTTCTAGACTATCAAGAGATGTTTTTATACTCATGTGATTACTATTTAAATAATAAAAGCAAAAACCAACAGCCCGATAAAAAAAGTTATAGGAACTCTAATTAGGATGATTTCCTTGTTCGATTCATTTACATTAGAGGCATTTGTTCTTATTTTTAAGTATGGTATTAAGTATATACATAAGTAATTTACAGCAATCAATCATAAAAGTATACATTGTACATACATACGTGAAAATGTTGGCTCTTGATACATAATATAAGAACTGAACTTTACAGGACAATATTTGTAGAAGCAATACAATTAATATATTTCCTTTTTCGTCAAAGTTTAATCATATTAATTTTTTTAATGATGTTCATTTATATACACGGTGTATGTATTTTGTTGTCAGCTGTCGATTCCCTTATCTCACTTAATACGCCATGGCAATTTTACATTTTTTTATTTTCGATATATAAACGATGTAATAAATAATAAGTAGAGATCAAATTTGTGTAAGAGCGCGAGGAGAATGCGGGAGCAAGACATTTAAGTTCATTGTTAGTATCAGCTGCCTGTTATATGATCGCCTTCTACATCTAAAATAGCCTAAATGCAGGAAAATATAATAACTATATTCAAATTCATATATATATATTTTATTATGCATTTCGAAATCAATTAATACGAAAGATAGCCGAGGATTCCTCTTTTAGAGGAAGATGTTCACACGCCCAAAACTTATTAAATAATAATATAAAAAAAAGAATGAAAAGGACACACATAAACCATTTTTTCTTTTCTTATCGGTAAACTTAGTATATCTTGTTGATCCCTTGTCGAATATATGTAGGGATGCATAATGTGTGAATTTTTTAGCTATTAGTATTGATTTAGCAACGGGGCTCTTTGAAGCTGACCAGTATTTGTGCTGGGTTTCGGTATGAGAACGGTCCTTCAAAGAAGTTCGATCTGAGCCAGTTTCAAAGAAAAATTATGTGTAGATAAAGGAACAATTTGTCTGGATTGGTCTTATTTAAAATTTGATCTAGATTAGTGTTGGATCAGTCCTAGGACTATTTGCCTCTTCATTTCTTTCCGCCCTCCTTTCGGTCTATTTTTTTTTACAGGTTCGATCTTTCTTATCATTCAATGGTCTTAAGGACCGATACATCGGTCCTTCAATCCTAAGGTACTAGCTGTTTTTATAGCTTTTCTTCACTCATATCTAGATTGAAGAATATAAAAATGAAGAATTTAAATAACAATTGCTCGAACGTATAATAATAAGTTCTAGCCAAAGCACCTCCTCCTTCAAACTTCAGCTATCTTGTCTCTTATAAGAGGTTATGTTGAATAGTTGAAAGGACATAGTCAAAGGTACATTGAATTTAGTTAATAACTACGTCATTCCAGCTGTTTTGGTCACCATAAAAGACCAATAAGGACCGGCCCGAGGACTGACAAATTTTATTGGGATCGGGCTGCAGTCTTTTTAGTTTTTTTTTAGATAGATCCAACTCATCTCTAGATCCATTCTATAGATGAATTGTGGATGACGTCATGTATAAATATTGAGCTACAATAACGTGATATCCAGTTAAATGTTTTGCATAAATTATATTTGTAAAACTTATAAGTCAGAATAGAGGGGGAAATCGGTCCATAGATTCAGACTCAAAAATATTGACCCATATATTAAAACCTCAAAAATTGGTTAAATATTAAGTTTTATTCTAAGATCTGAGATCTGTCTGGGTGAATGAAATGTACAAACAAAATCTTCAAGGCAAAAAAATTAATCGATTTGGCACTGATTCTCATCACTAGTGAGTTCACCCAATCCTGAGATGTGACGTATCATCTAAATTTACAAAATCAGATAAGGTTTTTTATGTTCATTGATTTTCTTCTGAACTCCAAGTATCAGCTTTCATTCATAAACCTTTCTTTTTACTGAAAAAAATAACTTTATTTATTGAGTATAATGTATTATTTTAATGAATGAAATAAAATAATTGACTCTAGGGTCATTCCAAGATAAAGTTTTTTAAGATAATTCGATTAATTAATTTTCAAATTTTGGACTTTAAATCTTCGCTATAACACTATTTACTTGCTGCCTAGCATTTGCACTCTTTTTTAAATAAATATAATAATCAAGATTATATTTGATTGAGATTATTGAATGCAAACCAACAATTTAGCTTAAAAAATTTAATTTTCGATAAAAAAGTGGGAAAAAGACCAAATCGTACAATCATGGCTAGCAGATATTAAAAAAAAGAATACTCTATAGCAGGGGTTACCAACCTGTGGGCCTCGATCCCAAATGGGGCCATGACTCCAACGCCATGGAGTTGTTAATTGAATGTGAGACAAATGTTTATATTATTATATTAAACACTTTGAAAAACATATTAATTCAATTATATAAATTCATACTATGAAAATAAATGTAACTGTTCCTTAAGTCCAAAGTCTAAGTTCCAAAAGCATCTTCAATTCCATATGAAGCGTTGTAGGAGTCTTCTAAATCAGTGGTTCCCAAAGTTGGGGCTGTGACCCGTATTTGGATCGTGGGATACAACGGAGGGGTCCGAGATGTTTTTAATATATATACATAGTCACATGTTTTAAGGGTCGAACTCAAAAAAATGGGGGTCCACTATTCTAAAGGACTTAAAACATAATGGCGACCAAATTATTTTCATCTTCGATGAAGAATTTACAGAGTGTTCACGAATAAATAATCAATAATCGTAATAAATGGGATTTCCTTGTATATAAGATATTTTAAGAACTATTGCTTGCTATAAAATGGGTCGTTAATATTTAAAAGTTTTGGAAAATATTCTGTTCAGTCACACAAGTAATTTTTTTAATGGTTCCTTATGATTATTAATTAGTATTAAGAGTCAGTTAGTTAGGAAGCAAATAACTAATGAAGAGTATGAAAAGTTTGACATTAGATGATTGCAAGACTTCTTGTAGTGTTTTTCTATAAAAAAAAAAATGGTATTATTATTCTCTAATTTTTAAGAAAGAAACCTCTTAGAATAAAGTAATCACTATGGCGTGAAACATAAAAAGTAACACTGAGGATTTGTTGCAGGATTATAAATTGTTGGACTAGGGTAACGGATCAACAAGGAATTTAAAAACAAAAAATATGTATTTTCTATACCTTCAACCATTTTTTTTTAAATAGAAATTCCTTTTAAGGACCAGTTTCTCAAAAAATAAATCCCAATACCCCATCAATCTATAACCGTATTGCTTACTACAGACTATAAAAAGATTTTATAGACACTTTATCACGCCTTTACAGACACACGCCGTTTATTATAAAACATGTTCTTGACCTACATATTCTTGATTTACATTTCATGAACAACTAAATGTACATTTATTCACAGATGACCGTATGATCCTCTTGGGCTGTAAAGGGTTAAATGGGCTTAAATTTGGTTATTTGAATCCTACCCATATTAAAGATATAAGCTATAAAACATTTAGAGTGGTGTTCAGTCTGAACATTCTAGAGCTGTCTGAGACCATTATGATTTTTAGTGGACATAACTATTTTGACACTTTAAAAAAATTTGGTATTGATCTGTCTGACAAAAAACTCCGCCTGGTTTTGGTCTCATTTAAAATAATGTTGAGACAAATTCTGTAGATGAATTGTTACATAGATCCAATTTGTAAAGCTCATAAATCAGGAGTGGGAGAAAATTGGTACATGTATTGAGACCTAAAAAATATGTCCCCCCATTAAAAAAGATTAAAGTTCGGTCTACGGTCTGAGATTGCGGACCGAAATATTGGAGATGGAAATTAAAATTGAGACAAATATAATTTGATAAAAAATTAACATGAGAAAAAAAAAGATAATGAATTAAAAGTTTAGATTTTCTTTTTATAAATATTGAAATAAACAACCGCACAGGACATAATTTAAATGAGATGATATTACAGTTTTTTTATAATTATGTAATTTGCCAAAATTATACAATTGTTTAAAATTACAAAAGATAAATTAATAAAAAATGGAGTTTTCTCCAGTATTTTAAAAATCCATGACAGATTTAAAATGTGGGGAAAAGTCCCGTTTTTACAATAAAAAAATAAAATGTGTTATAGTTTAAAAGTTTAAGTACATATATCTCACGATTGTTGTGTTTAGACCTTCAGGAAGATGAGTCATTTTTGATTTACATGCACTTTAAAGTCATTTTCTCCTCTCATTGTAAGAGTAATGAGCTAATCTTACGCCTTGAGACTTATGACAATCCTATCGGTAATGACACTCTCCACTATAGATAAAAGAGGTCTATTTCTATCACAAAAATAAAATAAATGGAAAGAAGATTCCACAGCTTCTTTGCAGAACAAATATCCACGGTCCGCAGTGATTTGCTGGTGAATATCGAGGATATCGCCAACCTATATCTAAATCAATTTTGATATCATGTAGTGCAGGGGTTTGAGTGTATTATTCTTGGATTGATTGCTTCTTCTTCCATACCATTAATGTTCTTTATTGGGGTTTGCCACGAACAAACTAGGTATAGGAAATTAGGAGGACGAGTCAAGGAAGTTACCTCTGCATGAAGAATCTTATCGGCAATGTTTCCTGTGAAATATTTCAGCTCCCTGCAATATTACAAAACATTAAATCCGCAACGAAGTTCAACGGATGTTATGTTTTTAAATTTAACTTTTGTTACGGCAAAAGTTATAGATCGTTTTTCATCAAACTTGGTACAAAGATTATATATGACCAAAGTAAGAGGCCTTTAATTTCTGATAGGTCAAGGCAACATACAACTAGAATAAGCACTCGCTAGAGCCCAAAAGCTCTCCCTAAAATCAAATTGAGTTTTGTATCTCAATTTGATCCAAAGTTATAGTCGATTATGCATTTTTTATGTTTTGGGTTATCTTGACATTTGAGAATCAATCAGTATCCTTGCCGTAATCCTGGTGACTAACACACACACTTTATTGGAGGAGGAAACAATGCATAATCGACATATAATTGGGGAAAAATAACTTAATTTGATTTAAGGTGGAGGTTTACCGCTTTACCAAGCGCCCATTCTAGTTTAATTAATTTTTGTCAAAATGTATTCTTACTAATTTAAGAGAAAGTTAAGTTATATAATACATATTTTACAATAGTTGTCGCACCATTATCTCACGATGATTCGACTATTGTGTAGGGAAGGGGAACCAAATCTATGAAACAAAGTCGTCAAACGCCCTTGTTAGCTCGAGTAAATTTCTTGTCTTATTGGTATCATTTTCCCTCATGATGTTGATTAATTACAACAACGTCAACTTTACAGAATAAGTATTTCTATATAGGTAATTTTTTTTACATTTGGATGATAATTGTAAAAGATCAACTGAAATACATATATACCAGGTGGAAACTTGAAACAGACACACCTAGAAAAAAAAATAGCCTGTCATTCTTTAATTATATATATAACAAAATACTTATTAATTTTTTTCTGATAAATAGCCAATATCAAATTGATTTATTCTACTTGGTCGCCATTGCCTGTACCCAGCGAAACAGGTTGGCCTTGAAAACGTCTATGTACATTGCTGCCGTGAGATTGTAATCTTACGGAAACCAGATCAGGGGTACCACAATGTAGTTAGAGGTAAAAAATGACTGATTCTGTGTGTTTGGTGGTGATCACCGTTCAAAGGTCTTCATTGATTTCCCTGAAGCTGACATAACGGTCATTATGACAATTGTAGACCTCTGTTGGGTGTGACCCGCACAAAGAAGAATTGATGTCCTATACCTTGAATCTCGCTTGGTGACATTTCTCGTGTGATTTAAAAATTCAAAAAGAAGCAGGTGATACGTATACAATTACAGATAGTTCTAATTTTCTCACACAAAACCTCTCAAATCAATATAGAACAAGTATGTAAGTGTGAAGTTTCCACCTAGTATGTATTTTATTTCCTTTAGAATTAGTAATGTAAACATTCATTATTAGTAAATGTCTATTTTTTTGTAGAGGTTCTCAAACCAACTACTCTGAGATTGGACACTCAGACAATCCATTCTCTTTTTTTTTTAAACTTAAATATGTATATGTATATATACAACTCTTAAATTATACCTTGTTTCTTATTTCAATTATTCTTAATTATATATAGTCAAATTACTAATAAATTATTTAATTTTAGTCGTTTAAGCACCAAATCTCAGGGTTATTCCGAGTTGGGAAGGGAGAAACTGGAGGAAGCGGATATAACTGAAATAAAGGAGTCCTTTGACGTTCAACGCCTTCCCGAGAATTACTTTGAGAAAAAGGACTTAGAAATCATTCCAAACTTCCAAAAAGATATTTCTAATTTAAGTCAAGCCACAAAAGAGCTTGCTCTGAGGATTTTGGTATGCATGGCAAAAGTACTCAATATAAATGATTCACAGGAGTTCTTGGACTTACATTCGAATATATTTGTGAAAGAAAATGGCTCTACCATACGGTTCCTTCATTATCCAGCAAAGGAAGGGATAAGTGATGAGACGGAGAGAGTGGTTCGATGTGCAACTCATACAGACTATGGAGGGATGACTCTACTGTTTCAGGTAAGAAATAGTTTTGGCTGGGACAGAGATTATGAGAGTTGAAATTTTTTAAGGAAAAACTAAGTTTAGAAATTAAAAAAAAAAATGGTTGGTGCGTGTGCTTTTTCTTCTGTTTTTCTGATTATTTAATATATAAAAAGTCGTCGTTGTGGTAAATTTTCCCTCTGAAGTAAGCATTCTTGCTTATATGTGATGTAATTTTGTAATCCTTTGTTATGAAACTGGGATTTTATTTACCCCAGAATTTATAAGCTTATTTTTTATTCCTTTTTAATATCATTCATTAGTATATTCTTGAAACGTTTGGTCACTAACAAGAAAGATTCAATCTTGTTATTGGTGTGATAATGGCATTTCTTATAACTATTTAAAATGACGCAACCTCATCCAAATTGATAATTTATTATTTTGTCATCAAAATTCGTTAAAAATAATGAATATTTCATACCTTTTTTATCGAACATGAAATTTCAATATTTTGACTATTATAATAACAAATTACTGTTGATATTAACTTTCTAAGCAAAGGGTATATTGATAGCAATGTCTTGGACTCAAACAATTATTTTTACCATTTTCATTGATTTTATGAAAATTTTAAAAAATGTTACAAACTTACATGGTACAACTTGGAGTCTATGCCGACTGTGTATAGTGCAATAAAATCTGCTTTATTTTTGGGTTAAACTTTTACCCCAGTTCATAAACTGTGTTATAAAAATAATGTCCAAAACGAAGGGTTTTTTGCAAAATAAACTAAATATAAATATGATATATTTACTACACTTATGCTATTCTAGATCTAGCTAGAAAGTTCTCCTCTTTAGAGGAGAAATCCACTTTCTCCCCCAAAATCATATAAAAGAACAAAGTTCTCAATTCAGTAATACCATATGTCTCACTCCCGCCTTTCCTCGCGATCTTACACAAAAATGTCTACTCCAGCTATTATTTAAACAAATGGCAAAACTATAACCACGTGATCAACTAATGTCCAATTTTTTTGGAAAAATGGTTGTTACGTGTGCTTTTTTTCATTTTGCGGATTATTTAATCATTAATAGGTCGTCGTGGTTCTAACTTTTCTCCCTGAAGTAAGCATTCTCGGCTATCAGTTGTCTAAATTTTATGTACGTGCAATATAAAGTAAGTATCAATGAATTTAAATGTAATTAAAATATTTTCCCTGTACTTTAGAGTAGACATTTATTTTCTCCAGCAAAAAAAAAAAAATCATATGTTTTAATTCAGGTGTACCATATGTCTCGCCCCTACCTTCTCCTCGCACTCATTTTTTTTTACAATAATGTCCACTCTAGTTATTATTTAACCAAATGGTGAAACGATAATCTCATAACAATTAACTATTGTTAAAATTTCTTAGGCTTAAAGAATCCTTTTTTGTCCACTGGAGGCAATAAGGTGCTCTGATAACTAACTGTTCAACATCCATGATATCAATCTTTTTATTGAATTAACAGGATGAACTCTGCATTTGTCATAAATACAAATAGTTTTATCATAGCCAAAAACAAACTTTATAGCGTAGAGGAGCTTTATAGCTTTGGACCGGGAAAGTGATATAAGGGAGTGTCAGCAAGGGATACTAAAGTACAGAGTGTCCCGAACTATAATAGTTTTAATTGACAGTTTTTTTCTGTGGGTCCATTGTTGATATTATGTACTAAAATCGGAGTTTTAGTATGGTCACTTTTTAGAAAATTTAGGAAGTAAGAGTTTAATGGGAGAGGGGGGACTTTGAACTTACACATATGGAAAGAAAAAAACAAAAAAGGTTGTCTTTCTTTAATTATACATTTAACCTAAATATTTATTTAATTTTTTTCCAATACAAAACCAAAGTCAAATTGATTTATTCTAATGGTGACAAGCCTCTTGCGAAAAGTGTTGCAAGTATTGCAGATGAAATTCGGGTCAATAGCAGCCCACTCCTCGTCGACAGAGGTCTTCATGGTTTCAAGGTTCGGGTGACGTATACAGCAGGCTCTCCTATCGATGAGCAGCTAGAAATAAAAGTAGAGAGCATTGACATCAGGAATGTATGGTGGCCACACTCTCTTGTCCTAGAAAGCGATAACGATACCTAAGAAGGTTCGAGTAATTTTCATAGTGTGACCAGGATCTCATTTAATTGAAAGAAGCCGTTGCAGTTGGGTATATTGGTTAGAACCCAGGGGAGCAGCTTGGCCTAGAAAACGACGACGTACATGGGTACACTTAGCCTCTAACCCTCCAGGAACCAATTCATTGTGTCCTTGAGAGTATCTGGATAAATGAATGTGCTTTTTTTCCAGAGCCCTCTTTCATGTCTATAGTCTCGTTGTGCCCTAGTCTCTTCTTTACAATCTAGATTGTCTTATGATTCATTCCGTAAGCCTGGTCACCTCTGTTGAACTGTAACCCACGCGAAGAAGAGTTGACGCTATAATACTTGAATCTCGCTGCGATGACATTTCTCGTCCAATTAAAACAATTCAAAAAGCAGCAGTAGCAATTATAGACAGTTCTAATTTCCTCTCACAGAACCTCTCAAATTAATATAATACAAGTGTGTAAGTTTCAAGTTTCCACCTGGTAATATAGAAGGGAATATTTGCTTCATAAAAGGATCCCTTCATTATCTGGAGAAGTGTTAATGAGGGTTCATTTACAAGATGAGTTTCCGATAATAAAAAGATCACAAAATCAAGTTCATAATATGAATGAGTACTTATGATTTTTTCTACCATATAATTATCATTATAATTAGTTTCTGTAGATTTAAATTAGTATACAGGTTCATTAAATGGTAATGAGACAAAGCCAATATAAGGCAGACATATATTCAATAACCGTTGGTTTGTCATTGGTTAAAAGTTAAATAATATGCTTCGTGAATATATTACCATAATATGAAGCATTGTTACAAACACTCAAAGCTTATATATAAATGTATCTTATACGTGGAGTAACATACCTTATTATACAGCAAGGCTCTTCAAATTGTTGAAGAATATTTGGTTCTAGTCGGGTTCGTTTCATCTCTAATAGAAGAATGTTAATTTACAGGGTAGCTCAGTTAAATCCGGACCATCATTAATTATATCTTGTACAATAAGAAAAGCATTTAACTCAATTATTTTATTTTAAAGTGAGAAATTGAGCCTCAGCTTTAAGTTAGTAGTGCATCTTTTAATTCACAATAAGTATTTACAATGGAGTAGACCCCGATGAACACCATCGTCGAATTGGCTTGCGTGGGACACAGCCACGCATACATCAAGAAGATGCATGGGTACAAACTGCTAAGAGGAGGGTGCATATAAGAGAAAAGCCAACAAGTCCCTGATTGATAAAATTCGTACTCCAAGATTCCTCGTAGGCCTGAAACGGTCCGTGAAAGCATCTCCTTGGATTCCAATTAACGTTCTTCCTTAAAAGAGCCATGTAAGCCGTGTAACAATGTCCAGGGTGATAAACACTGACGTTTGAATGAAGTCATACCCCTCTACAAAATACATATCCTTACAAAAGAAATGAAGGCCAACCGGGCTTCCCACAGAAGAAAATTTTGAAGTCCCATGGTAACAGAATCATCTTTTATTCGTATGAGACACATTGGACTATTGACAGATCCCATAACATCCATAACAACAGATAGCTGGCCTCAGAAAGGGATAATATCCCCAACATCTTTAAAATCAAGTTTCCGGCCAGCATCATGCCCTCATCTTCTTTGAGCTAAAAGAGAGTGTGGTGCCGTAAGGTACTGTGAACTCCGATCTGACTAAGTGATACCTTGGATGAAAGCTTAAGCCAATGTTGTGGAGTCCTCTTTCAACAATACTCGGCACACTCTCAAAAGGGCTCAATACTTGTTGAAATAAGAGAAAGTTTCGTTACTGGCATACCTGGTCCTATAACTCCTCTAATATGAATTCCATAGTTATTTTAGGGTCAATTAGAGAGGATGTTCCCGCCAATTGACACAACAACATCGACTCCAAGAAGGCCTCAATAATCAACTACAAGAACAAAGTATCTCCTGCAGACGTGGTCAAAGCCTGGAAGTCCTTTAGGAAGCTTATCGAGCGAATGATTGGCTAAAATATCTGACACATTGAATGATTTTTGTATTATTAGAACTTGTACCGGGCCGTGCAAAATTATTTGCCGATGATGTAAATATGTTTTTTAAGAGATTTTGTGGCAACCAATATGACTGTTTCATATTTTTACTGTTAAAATAAACAAAAATCCTTCCTGTGAGAGCGTAACAACTTCCACAACTGAGACCATGTCCAATCAGGACACAAAGAGGATCGAAATTGCAGCCCTCCTCCGAGCGGGAGTGCCTCATAACAACATTAAGGAACAGGTTGGGGCCTCGTTGAAGACACTTTACAACGTTTCCAAGCGCTTGGAGGCTGGAGGTGATCTCAAGCATCCCCTTGGGGCTGGCAGGAAGCCCACTGTCTCAACAAGGCAAGTAACAGCAGTGTTCAAGAGGACTCCCAACAGGTCCATTGCCGAAATGGACAGAAAGATGGGAACGTCGAGATCAACTGTTTCAAGGGCATTGAAAAGGGCTGGAGGAAAGTCCCTGAGGCGTACTGAACGCCCTCTGCTAACTGAACGTCAGCGAGAAGTCAGACTTGAGCGTGCCAAGAAAATCTTGAATGATATCAAGACCTCATCTGGACGCATCATCATTTTTTCAGATGAGAAAACTTTTTACGGTCGATCCTGTTTTCAACAGGCAAAATGACCGTGTTGTGAGCTTTGGAGATGTACAAGATGGACACTGATTACATCCAGCAAGTCTGTGGCAGCTTCAGACGTCGCCTGACCAGTGTCATTGAGTCAAATGGTGGGCTACATTGATTAAATTTGATCACAAACTATTTTATTATTCTAAAAATGTATGAATAAATTATTTCTCAAGTCATTCGAAATGCCATTATTGTCCGCGATATGTTCTGAACAAAAATCAGAAAATAATTCTGCACGGCCCGGTAAATAATAATTAAAAACTTTATTTGCTTCTCTTATTGATCAGGATGCAGTTAAAGGTGGTCCGGATTTATCTGGACGGCCCTGAAATTAGCTCAAATGAAGAAAAAAAGTCCTTCTTCTTTGACATCCCTCGGGAAAACCATTGATTTTCTTATATACGCAAAAAGATCATTTGTCATGCGTGTTAACATTGTGTGGTTATTGATTATTTTGTAGTGATGTCAAAGGCGATTATTCGAAAATGTTCATCCAAGGCTATGTCTATGCATATCGTTATCTATTAGTGTATGTATAAATATATATCAAATGTGTTTATGGATAGTTTTGTCCTTGATATTTCCTCCTTAATTATCCGATCGGATGGATTTTATGCCCCTACAAAAGAATCATCGTCTTCAGTGAATTAAAAACAAATTTTTACCTTGTAAAATAATCGATGCATGCTCGTACATATGAAACTAAAATCTTAAAAAGATATTGACAAATAATAATTCCTATTAACGAATAGATTTAAATTATCCCAATTTCCAGTCTAATTTGGGGAATATTCCTAATATGTAATTGCATATATTTACAACATAGTGTGTAGGTATGTTGTTGTATCTTGTATCACAATATGGCACGGGAAACGTTATCCAAAAGTAGGAACAAAGAGAAATTAACAGCCTAAATTGGTGATGATTTATGTATCATTGAAAGTTCATACAAGGAGTATGAAAAGCTTTCATTTGTTCCAGCATAAAAATTATCCATTTTGATTGGATGCTATATCATATATTAATCAAGGCGTTACCTCATTTACACACGAATTTACCCTGTATTTTGTTGCCAGCTGTCATTTTTTCAGCTGCTTATCTCTGAATCAATGTACTGAACATTTCATTGCTTGAATTAGCTCTTGCTCAGCTGTGGACAATTATTAAAACGCTCTACCTTATTGTAAACCTTTCCATCAAAAATAAACAGAAAATAAGTTATGAAAAGGATGGTGTAACGATCCCCTTTATAAACTAAAATTTAAAATTTTTTCCGATTTAAAAGTCCATTGTGTCAATATACCTTGTGATTGTTTTGTTTAAACCTGCAGGAAGAGGAGCCTTTTTTGTTCTACAGGCGTAGTTAATCCTGAGTGTCTTTGTAACTATTGCTTCGACTTTAATTTCATTCTCTCCTCTCAATTTAAGAGCAATGATCCCGTCGGACGCCCTTAGAGTTATGTTAAACCTGTCGGTAATTATATTCTCGACCATCAACAATAGAGGTCTCACTCGATCACAGAAGGCTTGGCTTTTGGAATAAAAAAAATGAAACCTATAGCTATTCACAAAATATTATATTTTTGAAAAAAGAAATTCAAAAATCCATATCTATTCACAAAAAATTAATTTTATTAGAAATCGTGCGTATAATTGGCATGTAAAAAAAGCGAAAATCAACATATTAGCTCTGGCAATTTGAGGAATATTTTGGAGGAGATCAGCTACAATCAGCTGTGGTAAGAGAGGAGGGGGAGAAGAAAATAAATAAAGCCATTCGCATGAATTCTCCGATGTCAATCCCCAATTCCACTCTGAGTACAACAAGGACTTAGAATTATAACTCTGCAACAAATCTTCAGGGTTAATATCCGTCTCTTATGAGCACACGCGAATGTTCAATCAGGTTTTGAATATATTTAGGGAAGTAAGTTCACTACTCAGAAATTAAATAATAATGACAACTGCTAAGGAAAAGAAAATTCATTCTCTAGATTACAATTCAAAAAAAAACGGACAAGCTAAAAAATTCACAGGATTTACGTCACTATTTATTGCTTCGTTTATTTATCTAAAAGAACAAATTATGAAAGGGCCATGATGTATCAAGTGATACGAGGTAATCGACAGCTGACAACTAAATGCTATGGGTGTTTTTGTGTTAACAAGATAAAGATCTGGCTGGCTTTATTGTATATAATATAATATCAATGAGTTCTAATACTATCTGGAGGAGCACAGCTGCAAACAGATTCCAATCTGTTGTGGTGAAAAACGTCACTTTTTTTTTTGAATAATTGGACTGGGTAAACTCATATGAACTTTGTACAATTGTAAGACTATAATATTTGTCGTAGTTGTAACTTTATATTAACATCACGTTGTATTTTAAGTAACTCTTCCATTTTGGAGTTATATTTGAAATCCTTAAAAAGATTATATTTTATCAAAAAATGATGAATTCACTTAATTTATACAATTCAAAATATATACATATATATATTGTTAAAGGTTTTATAAGGTAAACTTTAAAAAAAACATTATTAAACTAATCATTTAAACTGATGAATTTGCCTTTCAAAAAGTGTCAACTTCAGATCCGGTTTGTTCAATATTATATGGTTTGTTTCGTTCAAATACTATTAAATATTATATCCTCCATTGATATTTGAATAATATTGTAAATAATTAATAAAGATGATAGTGTATTTATATGTTAGTTGCTACAAGGAAAGGGATTGAAAACTTCGTACATGAAGTATTGATTATTCAAATTAATTATATAAACTAAATATCACGCAAAATATTGATGAAAGCACTCACTCAACCTTGTATGGAGAATTCACATTCATTCCTTTTTTGAAATATTTATTGAGGATTGCGTATGTCTACGACTACAACGATAACAGTATGTATTCATACCCACTCTCATATTATTTTCCTTTTCGTCTTCTTTTTCCTCAACATATCTTGTTAAACTGGTTTGGTAGGGTTTTCTTTTTATAGCGAACATTATATAATTTTAATATTATATTTTAAATATGGATATAAAACTTTTTTTGAGTAGAGAAAATATGTTCAATGTATGCCTCATGGTAATAATTGGAATAGATCCAAATCATTTTGACCCTAGAAAAGTTGAAAAAGAACACTCTTGATTATTATATCTGTCCAGGGGCGTCCATAGGGATTCTACTGGAGGGGCTGTAGCTTTTTACTAAAAAATTTAGTATTTGAAATTTGATTTAATTTTTGAATTTTTTTATTCCAAATAAGTGATTTTCTGTGAATAGTTGTGGGGTTTTGAAATTTTTGTCTAAATAATTTAAATTTTGAATTTTTTTATTTAAACTTTATTTATATATTTTTTTTGTGAACAATAGTGGATTTTTGAAAGTTTTTTGTGAGAAATAGTGGTTTTTTGAAATTTTTTCAAAAAATTTTAATATCTAAAATTTAATTTTAAAAATAATATCTTTTGTGAACAACTGTGGATTTTTGACATTTTTTCATAAAAATTTAATTTTTTGAGAATAGCTATAGAGTTTATAAATTTTTTCCATTTTTTTTATTTTTTGTGAACAATTATGGATTTTAGAAAAATTTTGAGAATACCTATGGATTTTTTGTGAATATCTATTTAATATTTGAAATTTAATTTTTGATTTTTTTTTTCCAAAAATTTAATTTTTCAAATTTTTTTTCGAAAAAAAAAAATATATATATTCCTGCAGACGCCCATATTATCTCCATCAATGATATAAATACATATGCACCCTCTTAAATAAGTATGTTCCTTCTTAAGTCATCATAAATAATGAAATAATGATCACGAATTTTTCCATAAGATACCTATTATCATTTGAAATGCAATCACAAATTTCTATTGGAGAAACAAACAAAATATATATATAATGTCATTGATAATACGAGTATTTATACAGGGTGCGTAGGCTCTTTGTGCCGCGAAAAGAATTTTTTTTTCAATCGCCATTTTCTCTCCAACCATTTATCAAGTTAAAAAAATCAAACCAGATTCTAAGATTATGATTGATTTTAGTTTATTTATTCAATCAAATCCCCTCCAGACATAATTACAGTCTTTATACGAGGCTGAAAACGTGAGCAGGCCTTCCCCACATGGTCCTCTGGTAAATCCTGGAATTCTACATTGATCCAACTGATAAGTTTGTCTTTGGTATTGCAAGGGGTTTCCGTTGGTTATCGTTCGATCGCACCTCACACACACAAAAAAAGAAATCCATCTGATTTAGATTTTGCTAGATTGTAGAACAAAAGTTCGGGAAGATAAAGTCATAGCAATTGTCTTGGAAGCATTTGAGACTTTTTTTTCCGGGGGTGGCAGGAAGCCGAGTCCGGCTACCACCTATAATGGTTTCTTTGGGCAACCATGTCGATCCAGGGCTTCATTTTGGTCTTCAGCGCGTCCAGGTAGGCATCAGTGTTGATCTTATGGTTTTAAGGAAACACAATTTCGAGATTCCAGCGTCCAGAACAGTCACTTCGACCTTTTACCTCAGTCTGCATTGTTGTTGCCGCAAAATCACCTTTAAATGCCTCAAATATCCTCCCAACTTTGCAAAAGAACGTTTCACTCTATCCCGGAGTTCGAGTAATTATTCTGCTCTCACCCCCATAGCGGATTCCATGGAGGGCTCAGTGCCTTTTCCAAATATTTGGGGGAACAAATTCCTCAATTAATTCCATTTTTTTCCAACTGATTTGAACAACCCATATAACAAAAAAAACTGCCTAAATGCTTACGTTTGCCCAGGAGAGTGCGCCAAAGTGGCTGTATAGATTGCTGGTGCACCATTTACATTATACACTCAGGGTTGGGATATCTAACTTTTGCATTATAGAACTACATATTATTTTCCGTCTAAGGTAATTACATTCCTAGTAAATTTGTTCCTTGCAAAATACATTTCTTTCCCACTTTGAAGAGGGATATTTATGGACGTTATTCGGTTTATGTTCGAGTTCCAGCATGATCTTATATAAGAATTATGTTTCTTGTCCTCATTATTGTGGCATTTAATCCAGGTCTAAACTTGAAGCAGGTGAGAGTAAGTGATCCTGTGGAAGGGAATGAAGAACTTGCTTATAAGTTATTTCTAAGGTTAAACCAATAAATAAAAAAAAGACTAATGGGACCTATAGGTCTGATCCTAATAAAATTTGTCAAAACAATGACCGGTCCTTATCAGTCTTTTATCGTAACTAGAACAGCTGAAATGACGACTAACTACGTCCTTTCAGATGTTCAACATAATATCTTTCAAGACACAAGATACTTTAAATTTAAAGTTGGAAGTGTGTGGTTAGAAATTATTATTATACGTTCTAGCTATCATTTGTTATTTTCTTTGTTTTTATTTTATTCATTCTTAGCTATGATTGGAGAATAGCTATAAACATGACTAGGACTGTAAGACTGAAGGACCGAGGTATCGATCTTTCGGATCGTTAATTGGTAAAAAGATCAGACGGATAAAAAAAAAGACTGAAAGAGGAGAAAAAAGACTGATTAACAATCAGTCCGAGGACTGATCCAACACCAGTTATTACCAAGGTTGTCCAAGTAACCGGTCTTGAAGTTCTAGCGGTTCCAGTTTTTCCACCGCTAGAACTGGAAGCGGCAAATTCGAACCGAGACTGTAATATATTTCTTATCGGTCTTGGTTCTTGTGCTTTAGTTCCTATTTAGAAAGTATAAATAAAATACTTAATATATTATAAAAATTAAATTAGCTTTCATCAATAAGTCAATTTTCTATTGTTTTTTTTGTAAAACTGCACAGTTTTCCATTGATTTTTTTTTTTACGTCGCCAGGGTGATACAGTCTTATCTGAGTTCCAAATAAATAAGGGCTTCTTATGGATCTGGAAAAGTGATTTTAAGCACCAGGCGGTGAAAATAAAAGACGGATGGGGTGTGGTAGATGATGGATCCATGTCCACTACTAAGTTTGTTGGAGCCCTTTAATATGATAATTCACAATTTTTCTGAAGTCAGGGTTTCCCAAACTTTACTATGCCAAGGTCCCCTCCACTAGTCCATTTTTAGCTAAGGTCCCCTTTATACGAAACATGTGTACTATGTATGAATAGACTAAAAGCTATCTCTAATTCTTCATCTTCCTGCGCCCCCACGTACCCACATTGAAAACCATTGTCTTAAGCAACTTTCGTTTTTGGGACCCTTGAAGGACATTGGTGCACCACACACTCTCTCTACGTATAAGGTACCTGAGGTTCTATTTGTATATAATATCATTTCTTGAGCCCAAATTCAAAGGTGACGCCCCTTGTTTTAAGTGCTTGTTGAAAACTGAGCCTTTATAAAAAGAGCCGAGACCGAAAAAGATGAATAGAGACCGAGAGGGTTGAAATGAAAGAACTGGGACCAATAAAACCCCTGAAACTAAACCAGGCACAACCTTGGTTATTACTGATGTAGATTTGAATTGTCAAGTGAGGAAATTAAGATAAGCCATAGTGGATATCAGGGAAAGAGAGATTTACTTCCATCTCTTAAAGTATGAATAATATCCGTGGATGGGGATTCCATTCTTACTCACTATTATTTTAGATTTATGATGACGACAATTATAATCCAACAACACCATGAATCGTATCTGTTTCCCATCCACTTGTCATCCACTCATCGCCACGGCCGACTGCTTAGTCCTCTCGGTATGACACTACACAAAAAATACTAATAGGGGCATCTGCAGGATTATATATATACTTTTTTTTGGAATTTAAAAAAAAATCAAAAAATTAAATGTTTGGGAAAAAATTTGATAATATAATTTTTCTGGAAAAAAGTTAGAAAAATTAAATTTTTTGAAAAAAAAATTGCAATATTAAACTCTTTCGGACAAAATTTCTAAAATCACAAAAAAAATTTGAAAATCCAGAACAGTTCAAAAATAAAATTCAAATATTGAATTTCTGGGGGGAAAAAAATTCGAACATTAAATTTTCTAATAAACAACAAAAATTTCCTTAATTTGAGGGAGATACGTCCCTGACTAACTAGTTTAGAAATATAAAGCGTATTACGTCAATAAATATCCTCCTTCAAATGGTAAATAAATGTCCGGGATGCGTTTTGCAGGGAATGAAAAGAGAATGAACCAATTTACTGGGAATTGGCTGCAGCATACTCAAAATAAAAAACATGACAAAATAACGGGTTTTTTTGTTTCATCCTCTCCATTAATAAAAAATACATATAAGGGAGTGGTCTGAAAAGTTTCCGACCTCAAAATGAAGATGATAGCACTCACAAATAAAAGATTGTCACATTTAAAGAGAATATAAGGGAAAGAGGTGTCTTGTATAGCAGTCAAGAATGGTTTTTCTTATCTCTAATTCTGATTCGTGTAAAATTCGGTATATGCGCTTCTTCATCTCTTGCGCATTTCATTTTTATCACGTCTTTTGACACAGATTCATCAAATGTAATTTAATACAAGTCAACATTTCAGACAGGGCTATGTATTTTTCTTTATAATAAACCAAAAACATGAACTAATAATTAAAACCGTAGTCCCTATTAGTTTAATCCTTAGTATGGTCTGAAAAATTATAAAAGTTATTTTAAAACAAAAATACATAACCCTAATCACTCTATATTTTTTTATCGAGGTTACGTGAATGCGGAACATAATTCATTTAAATAGTTTTTGTTTAATTTTTATTTAAGTCTACTCTTTCCTTGTTTAGTCATTTTAGTCATATATCTATCTAGTATCTGTTGACATTTACTCAACAAAGCTTTAGCCACTTGAATATGCATTCGTTATGGAACAGTCGTTTGAGTGACTTCATGAGAGTGTTTTTGTGAAAATGAACAATATCAAGCTCTTATATGGGGGAGTTTTGGTGCCGACTAATTACTGTACATGAAACTAGGATACACCATTATACGCCCCAAACAAAAATACAGTCCAAACAGTGGACTCAAAGACTTTTGTCAAATGAAGAGGCAATAACCTTGTGAACAATTATTTTGCAGAGACAAACGCCGTGTACTCTATGGACATTGAATATTTTGAAGAGATGAGGGCATCGCTTGCAAAAGTGTGTAGATGTTAATAGGAGAATATGGTGTGAAAATTCAATAAAAAATGTCTCAAATCTTTGTTAGATAGGAAATTTTTCAGACCACACTCTTTATGTATGTACATATTTATGAAGTCGAGTAATAAATCAGGTATTACTAGTTTTCTTCATTTTGTTTGAAGATTGCTTTTGTGTTGACAAACCCCTTATTATGTGCGATTTAAAAAGTAGAGATTGCGTGAGGATTTTTTGAATAATATAATGCCCGCTTCGGGCGTCATAGTTCGTTAGGTATCATTTTATACTTAATATCTTAGTCATAGAAAGAAAATGCCGTTTTAAGGTATGTAGTACATATATATCCATGTTGTATACTATGTACATATTATGTATATGTGTCTGTATTGTTATATTAGGCACCCATATGTAAGTATATATATATATATATATCCATACTGTTATATAATGGGTCATCGCATGTTTTTAAGAAAGTGATTCAAATTTTGTCTATGTGCTTCTAACAGTACATTGATATATCAGGTAGGAACGTAGGTTACTATTTATATCTTTGGCCTCATAATGAAAAAAACAAATAGTTAGAAGCGAAATTGGCTTTATTGCTTTCGAAATATTCTCCTTGATGATCAATAAATACACTTTTGCATACGTTTGAACCAATTTTTCAGAGCATCTTTTCCATTCTGATTGACGTAACTCCAAAACATGGATTTTGCATACATCTGTGGCTTCTTCTAGTAATGAGAACCGCTTACCACGTTATTTATTTTTGATACATCGGAATAGAAAAAAGTTATTGGGGGCTAAATGAGAGCTGTACGGCGGATGACCCATCATTACGAGGTTATGACCTGGCAAAAAGCTTTTTGTTTTATCCGAAGTGTGACAACTTGCCCTGTTATGATGAAGAATGATTCACCTCTTCAACTTTTTTATCGGATTGCTTGGAAAACTTCCAGCAGACCAATAGTCGTATATCATTCAGAATTAATTATTATACTCTGATCAAATGACCTGTCAAACCGAAAGAACATGCAACCCTTTGCTTTGATGTGCTTCGCCCCTGAACAACTATTGTTGGATTTGGCTCATCTTGAAAGACCCATTATTATGTTATTGTGTTTTAGGCACATATACATAGATCCATGTTAGAGCCTTGATAACCTACGTGGAAAGTTATGAAAAATGTTTGCATGAACGTGTTCAATTCTACATTTTTACTCGAAATAATATTTCAAATCACTATAAAATATTCAAATCAACGTTTAAACACCAAAACATTATTATAAAGTTATATTATAGCTTGAATAAGTAAATTTTACAAGATCCAACTCATAATTAAGTGAAGAATATGGCATGAGAAAACTGTAAGAAACATACTGGCCGCTAGGTGGTGTGACAGTCCGTAGCTTGGGCATGTAAAATATATTTTTCACGCGTCCTTTATGTGAGTAATATAACGATTTTTTGTCTTAAATACTATTATTATTCAGGGAGTTGCATTATTTTGCTGCAAGATGGCGTACATCTGATTTGTTTATAAACTAATATAAGTAAAAAACGCTCACGCGTTTCGCCTCACACTATTTTGCCTCAGGACGTTTTCCGTAAAACCATTTTGCCTCAAGGATATTTCCTTTAATATTTAAATAAATGATGTTTATAGGTCATTATTCCATGGATGGTATATATATGAATTACATATATAATTTTTGACTTTTTAATAAAAATTACTGTTTGATAAGTATTCTGTGGCACATATATTGTTCAAATGCCCACAGTTATACTACTCATGATATATAAGTAATTTTAATAGATCAAAATGAAATAATATTATCAATTATAAGTTGGTAATTAAAGTGACTAATGTTATGATAATTGAATAAGCGTTATTAGACGGATAAAACGTAACTTGTATAGTATATTTACAACTTGTAAGTAAAATAATTATAAATCACTTCAGTATGTACTAGCTATGCGGATTGGGCAGATGTTATTATTCAACAACAAAGAGAGATTAAACCAAATGGAAGAATTTATGTAATATCTTCTTATATATTCGTACATTTCTAAGGCGCGCTTTGCCGAATTCAATTTCTTTGTTAAGGGTTCCATATAGTTTTCTAAATGCGTATAGTTGTCCCAAATATTGATTTGAAATGTAATGTATGAATATTTATCTAATCTTCTCTGTTCTATTAACAATGATGAAAATCCTGTGTACAGTGGGTATTTTTAAAAAGGAAACCAAAATCAACATGGTAACTCTGACAACTTGAAGATTGTTTTGGAGGAGAGAAAGAATAATGCTCATGACTTTAAAATCAGATGAGACGTGAGATGAGGGAGAAATGGGAATAAACATGGACAATGGCGAAAACTCTCCAATTTCGATACCCATTTGTATTCTGAGTCCAACAAGGACTTACAATTATAACTTTGCAACAAATCCTCAGGGTTAAAATCCGTCTATTATGAGCACGTATGAATGTTCAATCCAGTTTTGAAAATAATTGTACCTATATAAGGAAGAATGTTCACAAGTCGGGAATTAAAATATAATAACAACTGTTAAGGGAAAGAAAATTCATTCGTCAGATTACCAAAAATCACTGGATTTACACCACATGGATTTACATCACATACTATAAATATCTAGCAAATAAATAATATTTTATGTATCTCTGAAAATACCTCACCGGGTCCACAGTATATAGTGCTCCCTAATGTATATAATATACCAATACAGTATGAGAAAGAAAGGGGGAGTATAAGAAAATGGAAGCATTGCTTAGAATAAATGAAATCTCCACGGCGTTTAGTTCATCTCATTTTACAAAAAGAAAAAAAAGCTGGAAGTACTTTATATAAAGTTAAAAATAGAATGAATTTGACTTTAGATAAGGTTCAGCAACGAGCTAAAGTACTCCCTGGCTCATTAAATCTTTTTTTTCTTTTTCAATCTGTTATAATAATTCATTTATTCTTGAGGAGAGAATATCCAATTATTGAGTTAGTAGCTACGTGTGAGTGTGCTCATGAAAAACAAAGAATACCACCAAAGATTTGTTGCTGTATTATATTCTACATTATTAAAGCAAAATGTGTATGTTCATCAACGCCTAATAACTCTGGACAATCTGAGTACCACTGTTAGTATAATATACTATTTACAAAAGTAATATCATATGAACAGGGCAAAGTATTTGGATAATACGCTGAGGGTTGAGGGATGAATTGTAGTAACTCAAAAATTGTAAATATCAGTGTTATTGGATATTGCCTATGTATCATCCTAAATATCAAGTATTTAATGTCAATACTTAAAAACCCTAAAAATTCAGACTGTTGAACTGAATTTGCTGGATCCATTTTAATGCAAAAATTTGAAAAATACCATGATTCATAATGAAAGAATGAAGTTTCCAAGGTTTATTCTGTAAAGTAAATATTTGAGTAAGGAAAATTGGGCTCTCTACTCACCACTTATCCTTGTTTCTAAAGCATTTTTTAAAATACCTTTGATATAATAACCAAATTACTGCTTGACGAAGGCGTGTATTTCATTAGCATTGTCGTCAATTATTTTAAAATCACAGTTATCTAATAGAATTAGAAAGTATTTATTTAATTGCTTTGTTGGTATTCATTTCCAAAAAACACACTCTAAAACTCTTACACCCCCCCCCCACCCTAGTATAAATTTCAAACTCTGCCTATGCATATAATTAGTGATGTGAATCATGTGAATTTATTATCTGGTCCGGTTTTTTGGAATTGGTAATCTGATAAATTAATTTTATTTTCCTTAGCCTCTGTCATTATTATTTATTTAATTCCTGAGTAGTGAACATCTTTTCCTAAATAGATTCAACCATATTCAAAACCTGATTGAACTTTCGTGTGAGCTCATAAAAGACGGAGTTATAATTGTAAATCCGTTTTTGGACTCAAAGTAGAATTGGGGATCGATATCGGAGTAATTATAGGAAATATTCTTGTTTATATCCTTTTCTCCATCCTCCCTTGTCACATATGATTGAAGCTGCTCTAATGAAACGTCATGAGCATTATTCTTTCTCTTCTTCAAAACATTCTTTAAATTGTCAGGTTTACCAAATTGATATTCGTTTTTTGTTTTTTTTTAACATGCCCATTCTACACGGGATTTTCATCATTAATTATATGCTTGAAGGATCGATAAGTGGAACTGAAATTACTACAATTACAGTACATAAGTTCATCAGGCCACTTGCCATATATATATATATATGAAGAAAAAGAACAACACCTTATTATTATATTCAAAAAGTTGAATGTATACTTATCCTAAAAAAGAGGCCTCTGATAGGCTTGACATTGAAATTAAATAATTTCATAACAACTGTGATTTATGAACTTCAAATGCCTGATATTTGTATATAGATATATCTCAGGCTATTTAAATATAATATATACTTGCATAAAAATAAACAAATGGTTCACCAATGGCCTTTTGGATTTGGATGTTATGTCAATGTTGTAATTCTACCCTATTTGCAGAGGGTGCGCTCAAGCCTTTGCTCACTTGTTTCTAGTATTAATAGAGGGGATATGTGTAAAGAAAAAGCTAGTATAGCGACTAATAAAGGAAAAAAAGGTTGATGCGTGTGCTTTTTTTTGTAATTATTATAACTATTATTTAATAAGGCGTGCGTGTGTGTTAACATCTCCTTCTAAAAGAAGAATGGAGCAAAGAGTGCGAGGAAAAGGTGGGAGTGAGACATAGGGTATTACTGAATTAAGACCTTTGCTAATATTAGCAGCATGTTATGTGATTTTGGAGGGAGAAAATGAATTATTGCTATAAAGAGAGAACCTTCTACATTTAAAATAAAATTAGTGAAGGGAAAATGTTATAATTATATTTAAATTCATATATATTTATTTTTAGTATGCATCTTAAAATCAATTTTTATCAAAACGTCGTTCGAGGAAATATGGATACTGGACTGTTTCAGACAAAAACCGCCCAATATTTTTTTATTTTCTAAAAAAAAATATTATTATTAAAAATACTATATTGATGAAAAAATTTGCTCTTTTCTGCCCTGTGTAAATGGCCCCAATCCTGCACCATAAAACGAGCTCTGTAATTAAAATTCATAATTTATTTCCCAGGATGAGGTTGGAGGACTACAAGTTCAAAATTTAAAACAGGAATGGATGGATGTACCACCTCTTCCAGGAATGATTTTCGTCAACATAGGGGATTTAATGGAATTTTGGAGTGGTGGAAAGTTTCGTGCAACACCACATAGAGTCCTTGGAAATAAATTTGAGACTGCAAGATACTCCATGGCCATATTTATTCATCCAAATGATCAAACTCAAATTGATCCTATCGATGGCGTTGATGAAAAATCATCTCTATGTGGAATCACTGCAGGGGAGTATCTTATAAGACGACTCAGGGAAACCTATGAAAGAACTTCTTCTTGAGGAAATATTACATTACATAAATTATTAACAGTATAAACAGTTTTAAAATAATGGTATGATGTAAAATGATTTTTGTAAAAGTTTAGTAAAATGTTGATACTTAATTGAAACTTTGTTTCTATCGATTTTGTATGCAGTATGTACATAAATATACATGTTTATTTTAGTGCTGTGTTGACTCAAACAATCCTCCTTCAACCATACGAAGATACATACTAAGACTAACTTGCTCATCCTCCTCTTCTTTTGTTGTAGTCATTTACCTAATTCCCCTCTTTAATCTGTATTCAGTATACGTTCTCCCTTTTTCCGTTGTACATTTTTTTTTTTTGGTGCATTTTCGAATCGACAACATATACCTATAAAAACTCTGAGAAACGGAACCCGATCTTCTTTATGAAATAATCCACTTATTGGCGAAAAGACAAAATCCCTCCAGAGCACAGGAATTTGGTTTGATCAGAATAAATGTAACTCAGAATTCTAAACAACTTTTGTTTTATGTCTAAAGTATGTATCTGTCTTTGAAATAAATATACAATGTGTTTTTACTAGTTGACGCTTCCTATATGCATCGTTCAAGTATAATATTTTGTCCCTATTGGTATAAAACTCTGACAAACAATTTGAACAGGGCTCTATTGAGGCCAAATTTGTACTCCCAAGCGCATTGTCCATAAACAGGAACAAGTGGTCGTCACTTGGTGCCAGTTCCACAATTTAGGGTGAATGCATAAGAACTTCCCATCCGAGCTCTTGGAGCTTCTGGCGCGTCATCAAAGATGTGTGCGGCCAGGCGTTGTATTGATGAAAAAACACGATACCTCTCTTATTCGAGTTTTTGCTTCCAGCCTTTCCGGAAGGCCTTACCATGATTTCATTGACATTTTCGTGGACAGGCATGCCAGTGCGTGGAGCATCATTCACCTCCACTACAGCAGAACAAAATCAATCGAACGATTCTTCTGTAACACGAACCGAAAGAGTATTGGTTCTTTATACAACGCAACTTTTCTTGCTCGCTTTGGACGCGTTTTTCCCTTTCAGGTAAAGGGTGATTCAAAACGAGCGTTTTTTTCCAGTAGGGATTTTTTGACAGGCGCGCGCGAGTTCTGTCAAATTCATACGTCATTTTTACTCAGTATTGTTTTACAATTCTTCATGGAAAGATATACGCCACGTGTACAAATTGTTCAATTGAACTATGAAAATAAGCGTTCTGTGAAAGAAGTTTTTCGCAAATTACGCCCAACTTATGGTCCACATAATCGACCATCAGAATCCCCAATTCGCAGAATAATCGAAAAATTTGTAGGGACCGCATCTTGCTCGGATGTCCCGTCGTCTGGTAAGCCACGTACAGCTCGTAGCGTAGAAAATATTGCGGCCGTAACCGAGAGTGTAGGTTACATGTTACCGTCAACGGCGAACGTTATCGCGCCATGGTAACAGACTTTTTGGTACCTCAAATTGAAGCACATGGTCTCCACGATATTTGGTTCCAGTGGCACCACTTTCTACACAGCGCATGTAACAATGGACTTATTGGGACATCATTTTGGTGAGCAATTAATTTCACGTTTTGGCCCGGTGAATCACACCTTTGGACTTTTTTCTTTGGGGCTACGTAAAAATAAAAGTCTATGTGGATAAACCAGCAAATATTGAGCGAGTTATTCGTGAGATTCCGGTCACAATGCTCAAACGCGTCATCAAAAATTGGCGCGAAAGAATGGACCATTTAAAGGCTAGTTGCGGCCAACATATGAAGTGGATTATCTTCTATAAATAATTGTAAAGGATTGTTTTTTCGGTTCATAATAAAGTTTTGACCATAATATAATATTTTATGTGTTTTATTTCTACAATCCAAAAACCGCTCGTTTTGAATCACCCGAGTAGAAATGTAAAATATGGCGAATTTCTTCCTACTTCATACTCTTGACTCTTTCGAGTCTATAGGTTACAGGCAATATGTATAATTGGGCATTATATAGAATACCTAGGTAATGTATATGATGCCTGAAGGTGTCAGGCAAACTATTTAATAAATATATTTTTTAAATTCTTTTCCCAGGTATTCTATATAATATCTGGGTATTAAATATAATGACCAATAACTGTTTAGGCAAAGTATTAAATGTTGACAAGATGAGATTAGAAAACTTTATTATAAATTAGGCATTTGAAAAAATAAAACTTGAAAATATGTAGATATTATTTTCATACAAAAAATGATGACAAAACTAAAACTGAAAATTCTGGAATGGCTCTAGTTATTATATTATTCGAAAAAAAAACTATTAGGACACTCTGATGTTACACACATATACACTTTTCGATTAAAAAATCATGTTACATTCGGAGAAACTGACTTATGCATATTACTTATTGCAGCAGGCAATATTTTAAATCGCACATAACTTTTTTTTTAAAGAAAGGCACCTAGTATTTTGGTATTTTGTATTGCACATAAATTTGAGGAACTCCTTGCACGCTTCTTGTAGATTGAGAAATAGCTGATGATCGAAGAGGGATTTCACGGTCAGGGATATCTTCAATTCTCACCAAATTCTTTTTGCATACAGTGAATTCTGATAGGGCATATAGTTGTTTTAAGATTCCTTCTGTAGTTCCAAGCTTGTAAAATCCATCTTCTGTCATGTTCATAACAACAGTTAAGAGGTTACGCGATTCACCTCGCCCTTTGTTTACATCAGGTATTGGAACTCGTACCGTTGCATTGAAAGGCGCATGATGATTTTTTTTTTTTTTGTCAAACTCTCTTCTCATTTTTTGTTCCTCCATCGTGAGGTTCTTTTTTGATTCCATTTTATTATGGATGGCCTTCTCAATATTGAAGAAAACAATACACATAATTTGACTTCTTCACAAGCACTGCTTCGAAAATATTGTCCACACATTGTGTGCACGATTTGGTTGCACTTTTGACATGTGCTGGTTTCTATTTGAGCATATGCAGCAAATGTCAGGAGAAATTAGTTTCCACATAAGTAGAAGGTTTTTCGATACTAAAAGAATCAAATCTAATCTGTTTTCCACCGTTATAGGTTGGATTCTCATCTATGGATTATGAATCAATGACTTATCTGCTAATACTTTTTTCTCCCCTACTATTTAAATGCTGGTAAATTATATTTTCGAATTCTTCTTCATTCTAAACATCTAGAAAAATGTCGTCTGGTAAAAATGGCGCCAAAAGGCCAATTCTTGCCATTCCCAGAATGAAAGGCTCTATTCTTCATGATGAACGTCCAAATGCACAAAATATTTCAACTGATTATCTCGTTCGACGTTCCCCTGACTTAGTGAGTGGCATGGCTTCCTGTGGACGATTTTTAAGGCCAGCCAGTACTCCTTTAGAACATTTACCACTCTGTTTACAAATTCTCTGCCATTATCAGACTGAAGAATAGCTGGAGTACCAAGCAACGTAAATATGTCGATGAGTTTCACCTCCCCTCTTTGATTTCAATGCCTTGAGAACCACAAACTTAGTGAGATGGTTTTGATACACCATTATAAATTTGTATTCTTGATCAGGATGGGATTGAAAATTGATAAAATCGACTTGACAGCGAGAGTTGCACTCAGAAGACACCATTGGCTTAACTATAGTACCTCTTTTGGAACATTTTTTTTTTTTCTGACAGGGCTCACATAGTTCATTATCATACCGTGTAATGTTCTTGTATTTTTGAGCATGTTCTTTCAACATTCTGTCTGTTCGACCATGACCGATAGTCGAATGGGTCTTCTCCTGAATGACAAATAACTTAGAGTCTGAGATATATAATATAATATTATTCAAATTTTCTTTCGAAGGATATATTAATTTTGTCTTATTCCCGACTATCATTACGTCATAATGTTTAAGAACCCAATATACTTTTGGTGTATTCTTAATGATTCCCTTCACTTTTTTCACTTCATCAATTAACATTTGGTATCTAGTTTCAGAAAGAGAAACACTATTTTTAGCAAATTTGGTTCTTACTTGAGACAATTCATGGTAGGAGCATTGTTGCATGTTAGGTTGGAGTGGCTCATACTCCGGCACTACACTGTTTTCCGACATACGGGGACTAGAAACCACGGAGAAAAAATGTTGAGAAAATACTTTTCAATAAATGTTGAAGATAAATATTTTGCGTAATACTTGATGCACTATTTATAGTGATGGAAAAGGATACGCTACTATCACGATGATACTCTTCAAATATTACTTCATTATAATGACGCCATCAAAACTTATCCTAATAAGTTATAAGGATATAAAGCAGATTCAAGCCCGAATTATCTAGGTTGGCCATATAAAAAAATGTCATTACGGGCGACGTGTTGTTGGCTTGTCGAGTTGGACGAGTTGTCATTGATGGCAACTTGTTGTCGGCTTACGTAGAGTATACTAGTTCTCATCGATGGCGACGTGTTGTCAACTTATGCGAATTTCATGTAGGACGAGAAAACGGCGGCGAAGGTAGCGAGATGGCGACAAGGCAGTTGGCGAAGTATGCACAGTACAGATAGTTTGTAGGATTTACCAGGGTTGGAGCTTCTCGAGCTACAAGTTGCTTGATGAGTACCATAGTGTGGCTACAAGCATCTCTGATTAAACGGAGCCAGAGCTTCTCGTGCTACAATAGCAGAGGGTCACCAATGTAGAATGTATTAAATAAGGTAAAACAACCTACTAGTTTTACTACAAAGCGTCGTAGTGTGTCTGTTTATTAAAATCAAAAAGGTACACGTATATAAACGGAGGAGAAAAGAGTTTCTTTATTCTCCTTTTCCTCTCATTTATAATACCTAGGTAATGTATAAAATGTCCTTTTTATATAGTTTGCCTGAGACCATCAGGGATTATATGCATTACCTAGCTATTATATGTACTGCCGGAATTTCATACGTTGCCGATAACATACACATGAGTACTAATTATAGATTAATATATATAGAAGCTTCTAGTTTCTGGTATCAAAATTAGTCTATGAATGTCGATACATTTTCTACTAAAAGTATATGACACCACGTAGCCACTTAGGAAGGATCCGGCATAAAACCACGTATTTCCTCGTTGGTGATGGAGTGGGGAGAGGGAAGGGGGGTGTAGCTTAAAATCACGTAGACTTGAATAACAAGCCAAAATGAATAACCCTTTTCCAATTGATGTTCGACTTCCACCCCACTTTTTAATAGTCACCCTTGACAGCTCTATACAAATCCCTAGGGATAAATATACCACATTGGGAGCTAGTTCTCTAGATTATAGCTAACAATTGTGGGTATTTCAATCCATACCAGAAATTTTAATATATACATAGGTCATATTTAACCGTAATTGATATGTTAAAATTTGTGATTTTAAAACAATGGATGGAGAATTTCTCATTTCTTGATTTCTGTTTAAGATTATTTTCCTATTGACCCACCACATACATAATCACGATGACTTTACGATGACTTCACAATCACTTTAATGAATATGTAATATAAGAAAGATTTTGATTTATATTAAAAGCTATTAACAAATATTGTTTCTTCTCATTGTTCATCGGAAGTCACATGAATGTAATTTAATCTGTTCCTGGCGTTTAATTGTATTACTTATATTACATAGTTATTTATCTATAATACGTCATTTGTACACTAGTATAAGAAAGTCCCTCACTTGATACATTGCGTTTTCATATTACTCGACAATCAATCAGGATATTAATGATATTGTTGTTTCAACTTTGTCATTTATCATTAGTCGTAAATATCATAGAGATAAAATACATACAGGACGATACTGAGCCAATATCAATGGAAATTCTTTGACGCCGCGACAGCAGACAAGAGATGATAGTTCAATGTTACGAGAACAAGGTTAGGCAACAAGAAAATGGCTGGGCAAGGGCAGCAGATTTATTAAATACATCTATCTCTCTTTCATTTTCTGGTGACGTCATTGGGACGACTCTTAGTTATTAAAAATACAATGATTTGAAAAGTAAAAAATTAAATAAATTATATCATTATCATAGAAGTTATATTTAGTAAAATATCGCTTAAGAAATTTGAAGTAACCAAAAATGTTTACTTTTTTCATTTTTGTAGTATTCATAACCAAGACTCGTCCCAATGACGTCACCAGAAATAGAAATACCGATATTTATTTAATAAATCTGTTGTGCATGCCCAGCCCATTTCTTGTTGTCTAACCTTTTTCCAGTAACGTTGTGATAGTTGAACAAAAAATTAGAAAACATACTATTTCCTGCTATAAAATCCAATATATACACATTTTTTTTTCAAATTGAAGGCATAATTTGGACTTCATTTTTTATTACATCACATCAATCTGCACATAATTAATAAAAGCGTATGGTATATAACTAAGTTATATATGTACAGTCTCAAGTTAAACATGCCAACTTTTGTGGCCTATAATTGTACCTCCAGAGCGGCAACTTTTACAAAATCCAGGAAATATGGGAACAATTCTCAGATCTATCATGAAGATTCTGACACCCGAGCAAGAAACGGTTCAAGAAACTGTTCATAAAATTAAGAAACAGAGTGAGGAATATCCCAACAAGTTAAATTTATGTTTTTTCGCTTAAATACTTTAATATTAGGACTAATTAATTATTTAGGTCTATCAGGAACATGAATATTTGTATAATAGATCTACAAGATCTTTAGTAAATTATTGAATGATACTTATTGAGGATAATTAATTTTGATTAAATAGTAGACTATTAATCTCATATTTTATTAAAGTCCATAAATTATATATCATTTGAGAAAATGTGAAAGTGAGAGGATTCAAGCGACCAAAGTTCGAATCATACTCCCGAATCTTATTCAATTTAATAATCAGTAATTATTGATTCCTGAATGAATTAAACTAATAATAATCTCCCAAATCCATTATTAATATTTTGATAGGTTGAATAAAATTTTATTCAGATTTAAAAATTGGAATAAAATATTAATATATGTATTTCATAAAATAATCTATTAAAAAAAATTCATTAACCTATTGACATTTCTAAATTTATATAATTATGGTAATACATTATCATTATTATTATTATTACAATAAACATTTATAAAAATTTAAAACATTTAAAGAATAAATCTATGTTTTAACAATCCCAACTATTACAATTCGTATGTTTTGCCCATGTATTTTTTTTTTAGTGCGTCAACTACTTCTTCACATCACTCCATGTATTTTATCTCTATGGTCAATATTCTATTTTTGTAGAACACGTCCTTATCTTAGTTATATCCCACAACCTTTCCTTGAAAAATAAAAACCAATATCAGTTGGTGCACTTTATATTTTTCCACAATTATTGGAAATTATTCATCTCTTACAGGAACTCAAACAAATGCAAACAATCAACGTTCAGAACACGGATGAAAGGAAACAAAGTAGAAAACCAGCACTTACAGACGACAAAAATGTAAATTTTATATGTTAGTGTGGTAAAAGAGCTTAGTATATAAATTCACACATACCCTGTATTCCATTAAAATCTGAAAACTTTGATTTTTAAACTTCAACAAGATATAATATACTAATAAACAATATAATTTCAACAAAATTAGCAGTATAAATAAAAGGGAGTCTGAGCTCTCTAAATCATTAATGTAGCTGCCTTTAGTGGCAATGATGGCTTCCAGGTGGCGATGGAAACCCTGTCACCTGCTGCAGATGTAGTTCTCTATCATGGCGTCCCAGTACTGGCTGACAGTGGCTTTGAGGGCCTATGTGCTTCAGGGCTATAGGGGCCCAAAAGTGTCAAAAAAGAATTCAAAAGATTCATTCATAAGAGTCTTACAACAGAGGAAATGGGGTTCTTTCATTGCTGTTGTCAAATGGGGTCCAACCACACAAGGCTCTTTCCACCCACTTTTTTGAAAGCTCTCCGGACAATCGGGTATAAAATCCCGACATCTCTTGTATGGGCCCTCATGGACTTGAGAGGATTGCCCTGGGCTGATTCTTTAACTCATCCGGGTCCAATTTTTCCTATTTGACAGAGCACTTCTTTCTCTCCACCGTTTCAGACTTGCTGACGGCGTAGATGGTGGTCCTGGAGACGCCCAAGTACTTGGAGTGCGAGAATGAAAATTCGTGGATCACGTTCAAATGTCACTTTCTCGACTTGTACGTAAGGTAGAGAGCTCAGGTTTGTTCTGTTTTGTAAATAATTGTTTATGCTTTAATATATAGAAATATGAATTAATTTCAATCGCTGAACCTTCATTAATTATTGAGTTAGTAAGTGTTCAGAATTCATTGAACCACCCGGTAATATTAAATCTAGTAAGATTTGTCTGTCTGAAGGGGTTTGTTGGAAACAAACCCCTCATTGAGAGAACCAAACTAAGAAAATGTAACTTTTAAATCGCTGAATTCAGAAAACATGACTATATTTTTAGCCAAACAAATAAAGATAGTAAATTCTGTAAATGTCATTCTAAAAATCATCGAAAATTTCAATTAAATAATTTTTCAGGTGTGTATTTTCTACTATACTATCTCTTATTTGAATTTTGTATGTTGAATGGTTGAGAACGAATTAAATTTTACTATGCAGCTGTGAGCAATTTCCTACTTTTGAGAAGACAAGTTCCAATGTTGGGATGCATTGGCTAACTACTAGTTAATTTAAGGTACTTTTTTCTTTTGATCAGGAATGGTTGAGTATTATAATAAAGATTGGTGTGCAGTTTACAGGG